>NC_042962.1:59603949-59656449 GCF_901001165.1 Salmo trutta | reverse complement strand
CATTCTGTCCATTATAACAGGAGAGTGAAGTAAATAAGACATTCTGTCCTTTATAACAGGAGAGTGAAGTGAATAAGACATTCTGTCCATTATAACAGGAGAGTGAAGTGAATAAGACATTCTGTCCATTATAACAGGAGAGTGAAGTAAATAAGACATTCTGTCCTTTATAACAGGAGAGTGAAGTGAATAAGACATTCTGTCCATTATAACAGGAGAGTGACGTGAATAAGACATTCTGTCCATTATAACAGGAGAGTGAAGTGAATAAGACATTCTGTCCATTATAACAGGAGAGTGAAGTGAATAAGACATTCTGTCCATTATAACAGGAGAGTGAAGTAAATAAGACATTCTGTCCATTATAACAGGAGAGTGAGGAGACGGAACATACAGAAACAAGCTCCAATCAAGTGATTGGTTGTAATGTGGCCATCCCGGATTGAATTATTTGGCATCATAACACTCGTTTTGCATTAGACCTTAGGCCTCGGTGCATCGGTGCATTCAGACTCTGCCATCTACTCCCCCTCTTGTTGTTAGTTAACTCTCCTGGCGCTTTCTGATGAGAGTGTGTGTTGTGGTGAATATAGGTCAATATATGTGGTGTGTGTGTGTGTGGTGGGTCCGCGGCACGTTGTGTGTGTGTATGCGTGTGTGTGTGGTGGGGGTGATAAACGATGTGTGTGTGTGTGTGTGAAACACGTATAGTAGCAGGACAGTGTGTGACACACTTCTCTTAATACAACGCTCACCAAGTTGAACATTTCAGTTAGCTGATGAACTGTATCTGTTCTGCTCCCTGATCCTTACTATACATAATACATCTCTGCTGCTCCCTGATCTTTACTATACATAATACATCTGTTCTGTTCCCTGATCCTTACTATACATAATACATCTGTTCTGTTCCCTGATCCTTACTATACATAATACATCTGTTCTGCTCCCTGATCCTTACTATACATAATACATCTCTGCTGCTCCCTGATCCTTACTATACATAATACACCTGTGCTGCTCCCTGATCCTTACTATACATAATACATCTGTTCTGTTCCCTGATCCTTACTATACATAATACATCTGTTCTGCTCCCTGATCCTTACTATACATAATACATCTGTTCTGCTCCCTGATCCTTACTATACATAATACATCTGCTCTGTTCCCTCATCCTTACTATACATAATACATCTGTTCTGCTCCCTGATCCTTACTATACATAATACATCTGTTCTGTTCCCTGATCCTTACTATACATAATACATCTCTGCTGCTCCCTGATCCTTACTATACATAATACATCTGTTTTTCTCATAATACATAATACATCTGTTCTGCTCCCTGATAATTACTATACATAATACATCTGTGCTGCTCCCTGATCCTTACTACACATAATACATCTGTTCTGTTCCCTGATTTTTACTATACATAATAAATACATCTGTGCTGCTCCCTGATCCTTACTATACATAATACATCTGTTCTGTTCCCTGATCCTTACTATACATAATACATCTGTTCTGCTCCCTGATCCTTACTATACATAATACATCTGTGCTGCTCCCTGATCCTTACTATACATAATACATCTGTGCTGCTCCCTGATCCTTACTATACATAATACATCTGTTCTGTTCCCTAATCCTTACTATACATAATACATCTCTGCTGCTCCCTGATCCTTACTATACATAATACATCTGTGCTGCTCCCTGATCCTTACTATACATAATACATCTGTTCTGCTCCCTGATCCTTACTATACATAATACATCTGTTCTGTTCCCTGATCTTCACTATACATAATACATCTGTTCTGCTCCCTGATCCTTACTATACATAATACATCTGTTCTGTTCCCTGATCCTTACTATACATAATACATCTGTGCTGCTCCCTGATCCTTACTATAAATAATACATCTGTTCTGCTCCCTGATCCTTACTATACATAATACATCTCTGCTGCTCCCTGATCCTTACTATACATAATACATCTGTGCTGCTCCCTGATCCTTACTATACATAATACATCTGTTCTGCTCCCTGATCCTTACTATACATAATACATCTGTTCTGTTCCCTGATCCTTACTATACATAATACATCTGTTCTGCTCCCTGATCCTTACTATACATAATACATCTCTGCTGCTCCCTGATCCTTACTATACATAATACATCTCTGCTGCTCCCTGATCCTTACTATACATAATACATCTGTTCTGTTCCCTGATCCTTACTATACATAATACATCTGTTCTGCTCCCTGATCCTTACTATACATAATACATCTCTGCTGCTCCCTGATCCTTACTATACATAATACATCTCTGCTGCTCCCTGATCCTTACTATACATAATACATCTGTTCTGCTCCCTGATCCTTACTATACATAATACATCTGTTCTGTTCCCTGATCCTTACTATACATAATACATCTGTGCTGCTCCCTGATCCTTACTATACATAATACATCTGTTCTGCTCCCTGATCCTTACTATACATAATACATCTGTTCTGTTTCCTGATCCTTACTATACATAATACATCTATTCTGTTCCCTGATCCTTACTATGCATAATACATCTGTTCTGCTCCTTGATCCTTACTATACATAATACATCTGTTCTGCACTTTGATCCTTACTATACATAATACATCTGTTCTGCTCCCTGATCCTTACTATACATAATACATCTCTGCTGCTCCCTGATCCTTACTATACATAATACATCTGTGCTGCTCCCTGATCCTTACTATACATAATACATCTGTTCTGCTCCCTGATCCTTACTATACATAATATATCTGTTCTGTTCCCTGATCCTTACTATACATAATACATCTGTTCTGCTCCCTGATCCTTACTATACATAATACATCTCTGCTGCTCCCTGATCCTTACTATACATAATACATCTCTGCTGCTCCCTGATCCTTACTATACATAATACATCTGTTCTGCTCCCTGATCCTTACTATACATAATACATCTGTTCTGTTCCCTGATCCTTACTATACATAATACATCTGTGCTGCTCCCTGATCCTTACTATACATAATACATCTGTTCTGCTCCCTGATCCTTACTATACATAATACATCTGTTCTGTTTCCTGATCCTTACTATACATAATACATCTATTCTGTTCCCTGATCCTTACTATGCATAATACATCTGTTCTGCTCCTTGATCCTTACTATACATAATACATCTGTTCTGCACTTTGATCCTTACTATACATAATACATCTGTTCTGCTCCCTGATCCTTACTATACATAATACATCTCTGCTGCTCCCTGATCCTTACTATACATAATACATCTGTGCTGCTCCCTGATCCTTACTATACATAATACATCTGTTCTGCTCCCTGATCCTTACTATACATAATACATCTGTTCTGTTCCCTGATCCTTACTATACATAATACATCCGTGCTGCTCCCTGTTCCTTACTATACTTAATACATCTCTGCTGCTCCCTGATCCTTACTATACATAATACATCTGTGCTGGTCCCTGATCCTTACTATACATCATACATCTGTTCTGTTCCCTGATCCTTACTATACATAATACATCTGTGCTGCTCCCTGATCCTTACTATACATAATACATCTGTGCTGCTCCCTGATCCTTACTATACATAATACATCTGTTCTGTTCCCTGATCTTTACTATACATAATACATCTGTTCTGCTCCCTGATCCTTACTATACATAATACATCTGTGATGCTCCCTGATCCTTACTATACATAATACATCTGTTCTGTTCCCTGATCCTTACTATACATAATACATCTCTGCTGCTCCCTGATCCTTACTATACATAATACATCTGTGATGCTCCCTGATCCTTACTATACATAATACATCTGTTCTGTTCCCTGATCCTTACTATACATAATACATCTCTGCTGCTCCCTGATCTTTACTATACATAAAACATCTGTTCTGTTCCCTGATCCTTACTATGCATAATACATCTGTTCTTCTCCCTGATCCTTACTATACATAATACATCTGTTCTGTTCCCTGATCCTTACTATACATAATACATCTGTTCTGCTCCCTGATCCTTACTATACATAATACATCTGTTCTGCACTTTGATCCTTACTATACATAATACATCTGTTCTGTTCCCTGATCCTTACTATACATAATACATCTGTGCTGCTCCCTGATCCTTACTATACATAATACATCTGTTCTGCTCCCTGATCCTTACTATACATGATACATCTGTTCTGTTCCCTGATCCTTACTATACATAATACATCTCTGCTGCTCCCTGATCCTTACTATACATAATACATCTGTTCTGCACTTTGATCCTTACTATACATAATACATCTGTGCTGCTCCCTGATCCTTACTATACATAATACATCTGTTCTGTTCCCTCATCCTTACTATACATAATACATCTGTGCTGGTCCCTGATCCTTACTATACATCATACATCTGTTCTGTTCCCTGATCCTTACTATACATAATACATCTCTGCTGCTCCCTGATCCTTTCTATACATAATACATCTGTGATGCTCCCTGATCCTTACTATACATAATACATCTGTGATGCTCCCTGATCCTTACTATACATAATACATCTGTTCTGTTCCCTGATCCTTACTATACATAATACATCTCTGCTGCTCCCTGATCCTTACTATACATAATACATCTGTTCTGTTCCCTGATCCTTACTATACATAATACATCTGTGCTGCTCCCTGATCCTTACTATACATAATACATCTGTTCTGCTCCCTGATCCTTACTATACATAATACATCTGTTCTGCTCCCTGATCCTTACTATACATAATACATCTGTTCTGCTCCCTGATCCTTACTATACATAATACATCTGTTCTGTTCCCTGATCCTTACTATACATAATACATCTCTGCTGCTCCCTGATCTTTACTATACATAAAACATCTGTTCTGCTCCCTGATCCTTACTATACATAATACATCTGTTCTGTTCCCTGATCCTTACTATACATAATACATCTGTTCTGCTCCCTGATCCTTACTATACATAATACATCTGTTCTGTTCCCTGATCCTTACTATACATAATACATCTGTTCTGCACTTTAATCCTTACTATACATAATACATCTGTTCTGTTCCCTGATCCTTACTATACATAATACATCTGTTCTGTTCCCTGATCCTTACTATACATAATACATCTGTTCTGTTCCCTGATCCTTACTATACATAATACATCTGTTCTGCTCCTTGATCCTTACTATACATAATACATCTGTTCTGTTCCCTGATCCTTACTATACATAATTCATCTGTTTTGCTCCCTGATACTTACTACACATAATACATCTGTGCTGCTCCCTGATCCTTACTATACATAATACATCTCTGCTGCTCCCTGATCCTTACTATACATTATACATCTGTTCTGTTCCCTGATCCTTACTATACATAATACATCTGTTCTGTTCCCTGATCCTTACTATACATAATACATCTGTTCTGCTCCCTGATCCTTACTATACATAATACATCTGTTTTTCTCATAATACATAATACATCTGTTCTGCTCCCTGATAATTACTATACATAATACATCTGTTCTGCTCCTTGATCCTTACTATACATAATACATCTGTGCTGCTCCCTGATCCTTACTACACATAATACATCTGTTCTGTTCCCTAGTTTTTACTATACATAATAAATACATCTGTGCTGCTCCCTGATCCTTACTATACATAATACATCTGTTCTGCTCCCTGATCCTTACTATACATAATACATCTGTTCTGTTCCCTGATCCTTACTATACATAATACATCTGTTCTGTTCCCTGATCCTTACTATACATAATACATCTGTGCTGCTCCCTGATCCTTACTATACTTAATACGTGGCCTAATTGTAATTAGAGATGAACATTTAATTAAACCCAACAATACAGGACAGGAAATTGTTGAATCATCCCTCCTCTTTTGTCGGCTGAAAGTGTTCCATTGTGCAGCGGTAGACTAGCTCTTCCATACAAACCCTTTTAATATGTACAGGAATATACAGTGTTATGTCTCAGGAGAATGGGAGGGCTGGACACGCATATAACACACACACACACACACACACACACACACACACACACACACACACACACACACACACACACATCGTTAGTGAGGTGTGTTATTCATCACGGATGAGCCCTGGGTACTGAACACAGCATGGGTCCTGTCTGTGAGGTAAACAGACTGCAATTAGGTAACATGCTTTTGCACTTTGAGGGCTGCTGCTCTGTCTTCCGCGATCCGTGGCAGTGTGTGTGTGTGTGTGTGTGTGTGTATGTGTGTGTGTGTGTGTGTGTGTGTGTGTGTGTGTGTGTGTGTGTGTGTGTGTGTGTGTGTGTGTGTGTGTGTGTGTGTGTGTGTGTGTGTGTGTGTGTGTGTGTGTGTGTGTGTGTGTGCATGCGTGTCCATGCGTGTGTGTGTGCATGCGTGGCCATGCTTGTGTGTGTGTGCTTGCGTGTCCATGCGTGTGTGTGTGTGTGTGTGTGTGCATGCGTGTCCATGCGTGAGTGTGCACGTACGTTCATGAGTGTAGCATCAGGTAGCCTAGAGGTTCAGAGCATTGGGCCAATAACAGAAAGGTCGCTGGTTCCAATCCCTGAGCCGACTAGGTGAAAAATATGTTGATGTGCCCTTGAGCAAGGTACTTAACCCTAATTCCTCCTGTACGTCGCTCTGGACAAGAGAGTCTGCTAAAACTAAATGTGTGTTCGTGAGTGTATGTGTGATTGCCCTGTGTGTGAGTTGAGGTGACAGGCTGCCAAACACTGTTGTGTAAGCTGTGTGTGTGATCATTGTTGGCCTCGCAGCCATGACTTTTACTGACAAATAAAGTGTACCGTATGAGCTTCTGAATAATGGAACAACGCTGCTTTGCTAATGAATGAGTTATGCTACAACACTGACTGTACGTTATTTATAATGAGGGATACCAGGAGAAATCCTCTCTGAAAGGAAAATGGATGGCCCTCACTTCAGTCAAATATTGTTGGATCCCACACTCCCTGAATGCTTGAAAAACAAACAATTGACCCTCCCCTATAGCCTAAATAATAACTAAAACATCAAGTGGATAGCCGAGGACACGCCTACTATTTAACCTCACTCCTAGGACACACCAGAGCCTTTAGATTTGCCGTTTTTGAAACTGTTCTTGGTTTATTAAACATTACATGGTAAAGTAGTCAGAAGGTTGTGGATTGGCAGACCACCGCATGACAAGATCGTCATTCAAATAAAAACACTGCATGAATCTATCTACTGTCTGAGAGTAAAATATCCTTTTATAAACACATTTCATACAATTCTAGGTTATTTTACATGACTGGAGATGAGCAGAATCTTTTTTAATTCCACAACGGAGCATGACAATGAACGAGCGCATGCTGCAGCCCCGGAGATGTTTGATTTCTATACAGGCTATTGCTTAAAAAGAGCATAGTCTAAGTTTGGAACAGTGCTAAAGTTGTCTAGGAACTGTAAAAATGGACCAGTTACAAATGAAGTATCTGATCGTCAACGAATTTGAGAGAAAGCCATTCGTTATTGTTGTTAGAAAATAGATTTGTGTTGACTGTGATTAGGGCATGGATAAGACCATCTGCTAGGCTAAATGAACATAGCTCACCGCATGATCCTCAAACCAAAGACTGTCCAAACCTCTGTTTCTTAAAGGGAATTCAAAAGTCATTGTAGAATCACTGTATAGCCTAATAAGGCAATTTTCGTTTCATGTTTATTTAATTCTGTCGTTATCTTTTTTAATTTCATTTAAAAAAGCATAAATGTGAAATGTATGGGCATGTTGTTGAAGTACTGTTGTTGTGCCAGACTGTATCGTTTTACATTTGACATTTTAGTCATTTAGCAGACGCTCTTATCCAGAGCGACTTACAGTAGTGAATACATACATTTCATTACATTTCATGCATTTGGCGTTTTACAAATGCTTCTCAATTTATTTCTCAAATGGCAGGTTATAGCCTTGAAATAATAATAATAATGTAGCCTAAATAATTCATTTCATTCCTTCATAGGCTACCTGGCTTGTTCCTGGCTTGTTCCTGGCTTGTTCCTGGCTTGTTCCTGGCTTGTTCCTGGCTTGTTCCTGGCTTGTTCCTGGCTTGTTCCTGGCTGATTTAGAGTCAGTATGGTGTTTAATAGCCTACTGAAATGTAAACTTATTTTCAGCAAACTTAACATGTATAAATATTTGTATGAACATAACAAGATTCAACAACTGAGACATAAACTGAACAAGTTCCACAGACATGTGACTAACAGAAATTGAATAATGTGTCCCTGAACAAAGGGGGGGTCAAAATCAAAAGTAACAGTCAGTATCTGGTGTGGCCACCAGCTGCATTAAGTACTGCAGTGAATCTCTTCCTCATGGACTGCACCAGATTTGCCAGTTCTTGCTGTGAGATGTTACCCCACTCTTCCACCAAGGCACCTGCAAGTTCCCGGACATTTCTGGGGGGAAGGGCCCTAGCCCTAACCCTAACCCTAACCCTCACCCTCCAATCCAACAGGTCTCAGATGTGCTCAATGGGATTGAGATCCGGGCTCTTCACTGGCCATGGCAGAACACTGACATTCCTGTCTTGCAGGAAATCATGCACAGAACGAGCAGTATGGCTGGTGGCATTGTCATGCTGGATGGTCATATCAGGATAAGCCTGCAGGAAGGGTGCCACATGAGGGAGGAAGATGTCTTCCCTGTAACGCACAGCGTTGAGATTGCCTGCAATGACAACAAGCTCAGTCCGATGATGCTGTGACACACTGCCCCAGACCATGACGGACCATCCACCGGAGTACAGGCCTCGGTGTAACGCTCATTCCTTCAACGATAAATGCGAATCCGAACACCACGCTTGGTGAGATAAAACCGCGACTCATCAGTGAAGAGCACTTTTTGCCAGTCCTGTCTGGTCCAGCGACGGTGGGTTTGTGCCCATAGGCGACGTTGTTGCCGGTGATGTCTGGTGAGGACCTGAATACAACAGGCCTACAAGCCCTCAGTCCAGCCTCTCTCAGCCTGTTGCGGACAGTCTGAGCACTGATGGAGGGATTGTGCATTCCTGGTGTAACTCGGGCAGTTGTTGTTGCCATCCTGTACCTGTCCCGCAGGTGTGATGTTCAGATGTACTGATCCTGTGCAGGTGTTGTTACACGTGGTCTGCCGCTACGAGGATGATCAGCCATCCTGTCTCCCTGTAGCGCTGTCTTAGGCGTCTCACAGTACGGACATTGCAATTTATTGCCCTGGCCACATCTGCATTCCTCATGCCTCCTTTCAGCATGCCTAACGCACGTTCACGCAGATGAGCAGGGACCCTGAGCATCTTCCTTTTGGTGTTTTTCAGAGTCAGGAGAAAGGCCTCTTTAGTGTCCTAAGTTTTCATAACTGTGACCTTAATTGTGTGTTTAAACCCTTTACCATGAAGATCTGTGAAGTTATTTGGATTTTTACGAATTATCTTTGAAAGACAGGGACCTGAAAAAGGGACGTTTCTTTTTTTGCTGAGTTTATGTACCACAACTAAGGGCTGTGTTCAGTCACTTGCTAATGCGTCTTGCCTATGAACAGCCCTTAGCCATGGTATATTTTCAATAAACCACACCCCCTCGGGCCTTAGTGCTTAAATATAATCAGGGCCGTTACATTTTTTCTTAAACTAACAAACAGTAGGTCTATGTTTTCAGACATCATATTCCCCAATCAATTCGAGCCCTGGTTTTAAATGAACACACCAAGCCATTCACTGACACAGAGATATTTAAAGAGTGCATGGTGACTGAAGGAATTGGCTGACACAATCTATGGATAATAGACTATAATTTCATCTGTCAACAGGTACAGGCCTTCCTCTTATTTCCTGAATAGGAAGGAATATTCTCCAACACAAAGCGCTCTTGTTGTTAGTAGCCTAAAGTCATTTTCATTTGAAGACCGTTTAAATGAATTAGACCTTGTGGAATTAGTCTACTTTCAGGACCCGTGCTCTGTCCATCTCCACAGCTCCCGCTTCATAGTAATGTAAGTTATGGAAATTACTCAAATATGGCTTATTGTGAGGTCAATAACTCGGATAAATAGCTTCATTATGGGCAATGAAACATATATATTATAGCAGTAGCAAGCTTACCTCCGGTCCTCCTTCTCATCTTGGCATTCTCCCTGTCAAACTGAACAGGACATCAGTATAGTCTATAGTCACTCTCCCTGTCAAACTGAACAGGACATCAGTATAGTCTATAGTCACTCTCCCTGTCAAACTGAACAGGACATCAGTATAGTCTATAGTCACTCTCCCTGTCAAACTGAACAGGACATCAGTATAGTCTATAGTCACTCTCCCTGTCAAACTGAACAGGACATCAGTATAGTCTATAGTATAGGCTCTGGATCATTTTGATAGTGACCACTTGATATTCCGCACCAGGCAGAGAATCAGGGATGAGGGGCAGCATTGGGCACACATCAAGATATAATAAGCAATGATTCTCAAACACTGAGCAATATGGCATTTAATTGATTACAAATGACATGACCCTCCCCTGGACTAAATAAAACAAATCCTAAACCCTCCCCCTGACTGAAACAGAAGAAGCATTACCCTTCCTAATTTTCCTCTGAGTAACAATTGTGTACATTTCAACCACTCCTTTATGTTACAACGCTGCTCCCCTCTGCTTCACAGTTCCTCTTTCATTTCCTTATGTTACAACACTGCTCCCCTCTGCTTCACAGTTCCTCTTTCATTTCCTTATGTTACAACACTGCTCCCCTCTGCTTCACAGTCCCTCTTTCATTTCCTTATGTTACAACACTGCTGTCCTCTGCTTCACAGTTCCTCTTTCATTTCCTTATGTTACAACACTGCTCCCCTCTGCTTCACAGTTCCTCTTTCATTTCCTTATGTTACAACACTGCTCCCCTCTGCTTCACAGTCCCTCTTTCATTTCCTTATGTTACAACACTGCTGTCCTCTGCTTCACAGTTCCTCTTTCATTTCCTTATGTTACAACACTGCTGTCCTCTGCTTCACAGTTCCTCTTTCATTTCCTTATGTTACAACACTGCTGCCCTCTGCTTCACAGTCCCTCTTTCATTTCCTTATGTTACAACGCTGCTCCCCTCTGCTTCACAGTCCCTCTTTCATTTCCTTACGTTACAACACTGCTGTCCTCTGCTTCACAGTTCCTCTTTCATTTCCTTATGTTACAACGCTGCTCCCCTCTGCTTCACAGTTCCTCTTTCATTTCCTTACGTTACAACACTGCTGTCCTCTGCTTCACAGTTCCTCTTTCATTTCCTTATGTTACAACACTGCTGTCCTCTGCTTCACAGTCCCTCTTTCATTTCCTTATGTTACAACACTGCTCCCCTCTGCTTCACAGTTCCTCTTTAATTTCCTTATGTTACAACACTGCTGCCCTCTGCTTCACAGTTCCTCTTTCATTTCCTTATGTTACAACACTGCTGCCCTCTGCTTCACAGTTCCCCTTTTAATTACTCTTTGTCCTTTATTTGTTCAAATTTGTCCCCTATTGTCACGTCCTGGCCAGTATATAAGGTTAATTGTTTTTGTAGTTTGGTCAGGGCGTGGCAGACGGTATTTGTTTTATGTGGTTCAGGGTGGTGTGTTTTGTTAAAAGGGTGGTTGATTTAGTAATTCCGGGTTTTGGTTTATGTTTAAGTATTTCTATGTGGAGTCTAGTGAGTATATGTCTATGTTTGGTTAATTGGGGTTGGGACTCTCAGTTGAAGGCAGGTGTTGTCTATCTGCCTTTGATTGAGAGTCCCATAAAGTAGGGTGTGTTTGTGTTTGGTATTTGTGGGTGATTGTTCTGTGTTGAGCTTTGCTTGGCCAGACTGTTTGTTGTTGTTCGTTCGTTTTTTTTGTTTTGTTATTTTGTACGTTCATTTTTTGGAAGTTAATAAAAATCAAGATGAGCATACACGTACCTGCTGCGTTTTGGTCCTCCTTCACCGACGACAACCGTGACACCTATAAAATAAAATAAAATATATATTATAATTAGAGCTGAGAGTGGGCGAAAGCTAGAAAGTAAGTTAGGTCTATCATTTCCTCTCTGTCTCTCTCTCTCTTTCTTTCTAGTTTTCTATCTTTCTCTCTTCAGAGTTTTTCTATTTAGTCCAGAGGGTAAGCGTAACATTTTAGGGGAATTGTGGCTTTTGTGATAGAGGCAGCACATTTCACACACAGCTAGGACAAGTCCTCAGAAGGGTTTTTAGCTTGGGTTTTACACATTTCACACACAGCTAGGACAAGTCCTCAGAAGGGTTTTAGTGCCATCGCAGATTCATTTCTTATTTTTATTGAGATATGGTAGTTGCTGTGTGACTGAATGGTAGTAATGCCATGTACTGTAGCTGTTGTCGTGGCATCATCACATTAAAAGGCCCTCTCAGATACAGGGCACTGCACATCTGTAAATATGCAGCTGCATCATTAGGCTCTTATGAGTGCTTTTGCATGACTGGGCAACACAAGTAAAACTACCCCACTGGGACAGGGGTAGGAGAGGAGGATTGGTGAATGTGTTCATGTGTGCAGGAGCGAGAGTATTTGTGTTGATTATTTGTGTTTGTGCATCTTTGTGTGTGTGTGTGTGTGTGTGTGTGTGTGTGTGTGTGTGTGTGTGTGTGTGTGTGTGTGTGTGTGTGTGTGTGTGTGTGTGTGTGTGTGTGTGTGTGTGTGTGTGTGTGTGTGTGTGTGTGTGTGTGTGTGTGTCTGTTTGTGTGTGTATGTCTGTGTGTGTGTGTGCGTGTGCACGTGCGTGCGACTGTTTATTTGTGTGTGTCTGGGTGCGTGTGTGCGTCTTGTGTGTGTGTGTGTGTCTGTGCATGCGTGTGCGTCTGTGTGTGTGTGTCTGTGTGTGTGTCTGTGTGTGTGTGAATGTGTATGAACTTGAGACAGATAATTCAACAGCTATTGTAACACACCATCTACCTTTCACAGACAGTGCACAAGAACTAGTTCTGTAGTTGACTTACACGCTGAATATCCCTCCTCCTTTCAAGAACTAGTTCTGTAGTTGACTTACACTCTGAATATCCCTCCTCCTTTCAATAACTAGTTCTGTAGTTGACTTACACTCTGAATATCCCTCCTCCTTTCAATAACTAGTTCTGTAGTTGACTTACACTCTGAATATCCCTCCTCCTTTCAAGAACTAGTTCTGTAGTTGACTTACACTCTGAATATCCCTCCTCCTTTCAATAACTAGTTCTGTAGTTGATTTACATGTTCAGTATCCCTCCTCCTTTCTTCTCCTACCTCTCACTCATGTACATTGACATGTTTACACATACAGATTTGTGTGTGTGTACGTGTGTGTATATGTGAGGTGCGTGTGTGTGTGTGTGTATATGTGACGTGCGTGTGTGTATATGTGACGTGCGTGTGTGTGTGTGTGTATATGTGACGTGCATGTGTGTGTGTGTGTGTGTGTGTATGCGACGTGTGTGTGTGTGTGTGTGTGTGTGTGTGACGTGCGTGTGTGTGTGTGTGTGTGTATATGTGACGTGCGTGTGTGTGTGTGTGTGTGTGTGTGTGTGTGTGTGTGTGTGTGACGTGCGTGTGTGTGTGACGTGCGTGTGTGTGTGTGTGTGTATGTTAGGCCTGGCAGACTGAAGAGGGACTAATGATGCGGTTGAGTGCTACCAGGTTGTCATTAGCCCAGCATCTGTTCTCATCACACTCCATTATGCGTCTGCATGGACACATACACACACACACACACACACACACACACACACACACACACACACACACACACACACACACACACACACACACACACACACAGGCATTATGCGTCTGCATGGGCAAGGCGGCCCCGCCGACACAATGAGTGCGTCTCTCCTAATGGTCTGAAAGGCCTTCCTTTCCCTGTCTCCTCTCCTCTTCATGTACACTCATTTCAAATCTTTGGACAGATGAAAGAAACCTACCTGGAATTTGCCTACCTGATGATACCTACTTGGAACGTTCTTCCACCTGTCTAGTTCTTCCCCATCTGTGCTGCAGAGGAAGGAAAGGAGAGGAAGCCACTTTAGACTGCTGAGATGCACCCACCATGAAGGTTTGCATTCAGTCCCTAAGTTATGTGGTCAGAAACAGAGGTCACCATGGTGATGGCATCATTTCCTGTTTACTCTTCAGTTAATGGTCAGTTATGTCCCAGTGTGGTTTCAGTAGGCATCGAGTCATGTCCTTGGACTGCTGTCCATTGGTTTTAGGAGACAGACAGAGTGGTATTGACTTGAGCCCTGACCTTACCCAACGCTACAGTATCCCATTCATTTTGGTTTCTTGGAAGTTCATGGTGTGCTCTCATTAAAAATGATTATCGGTAATGTTCTCCTCTTATGACATTTTTTTGAAAAACAACGTTCATTCTCTTTAATTACCGGTTCACCGTTTAACTAACAATGTGTTTACTCTGTCAATGTGTTTTATGTTTTATTATAAATATGTATTTATTATTTATTTAGTAATAACTGCTCTGTCAATGTGTTTACTATTTTATTGTGTCTAATGATGGCTCATAGATCTATTGTTTTCCAGGGTACTATACTCTAGCCAGATGTTACAGATTGTTTTCCAGGATACTATACTCTAGCCAGATATTACAGATTGTTTTCCAGGGTACTATACTCTAGCCAGATATTACAGATTGTTTTCCAGGATACTATACTCTAGCCAGATATTACAGATTGTTTTCCAGGGTACTATACTCTAGCCAGATGTTACAGATTGTTTTCCAGGGTACTATACTCTAGCCAGATATTACAGATTGTTTTCCAGGATACTATTCTCTAGCCAGATATTACAGATTGTTTTCCAGTGTACTATACTCTAGCCAGATGTTACAGATTGTTTTCCAGGATACTATACTCTAGCCAGATGTTACAGATTGTTTTCCAGGATACTATACCCTAGCCAGATGTTACAGATTGTTTTCCAGGATACTATACTCTAGCCACATATTACAGATTGTTTTCCAGGGTACTATACTCTAGCCAGATGTTACAGATTGTTTTCCAGGGTACTATACTCTAGCCAGATATTACAGATTGTTTTCCAGGGTACTATACTCTAGCCAGATGTTACAGATTGTTTTCCAGGGTACTATACTCTAGCCAGATGTTACAGATTGTTTTCCAGGGTACTATACTCTAGCCAGATGTTACAGATTGTTTTCCAGGGTACTATACTCTAGCCAGATGTTACAGATTGTTTTCCAGGATACTATACTCTAGCCAGATATTACAGATTGTTTTCCAGGGTACTATACTCTAGCCAGATGTTACAGATTGTTTTCCAGGGTACTATACTCTAGCCAGATGTTACAGATTGTTTTCCAGGGTACTATACTCTAGCCAGATGTTACAGATTGTTTTCCAGGGTACTATACTCTAGCCAGATGTTACAGATTGTTTTCCAGGATACTATACTCTAGCCAGATGTTACAGATTGTTTTCCAGGGTACTATACTCTAGCCAGATATTACAGATTGTTTTCCAGGATACTATACTCTAGCCAGATATTACAGATTGTTTTCCAGGGTACTATACTCTAGCCAGATATTACAGATTGTTTTTCGAGGGTACTATACTCTAGCCAGATATTACAGATTGTTTTCCAGGGTACTATATTCTAGCATGATATTATAGATTGTTTTCCAGGGTACTATACTCTAGCCAGATATTACAGATTGTTTTCCAGGGTACTATACTCTAGTCAGATATTACAGATTGTTTTTCGAGGGTACTATACTCTAGCCAGATATTACAGATTGTTTTCCAGGGTACTATACCCTAGCAAGATATTACAGATTGTTTTCCAGGGTACTATATTCTAGCCAGATATTACAGATTGTTTTCCAGGGTACTATACTCTAGCCAGATATTACAGATTGTTTTCCAGGGTACTATACTCTAGCCACATATTACAGATTGTTTTCCAGGGTACTATACTCTAGCCAGATATTACAGATTGTTTTCCAGGGTACTATACTCTAGCCAGATATTACAGATTGTTTTTCGAGGGTACTATACTCTAGCCAGATATTACAGATTGTTTTCCAGGGTACTATACCCTAGCCACATATTACAGATTGTTTTCCAGGGTACTATACTCTAGCCAGATATTACAGATTGTTTTCCAGGATACTATACTCTAGCCAGATATTACAGATTGTTTTCCAGGGTACTATACTCTAGCCAGATATTACAGATTGTTTTTCGAGGGTACTATACTCTAGCCAGATATTACAGATTGTTTTCCAGGGTACTATATTCTAGCATGATATTACAGATTGTTTTCCAGGGAACTATACTCTAGCCAGATATTACAGATTGTTTTCCAGGGTACTATACTCTAGCCAGATATTACAGATTGTTTTTCGAGGGTACTATACTCTAGCCAGATATTACAGATTGTTTTCCAGGGTACTATACCCTAGCCACATATTACAGATTGTTTTCCAGGGTACTATACCCTAGCCAGATATTACAGATTGTTTTCCAGGGTACTATACTCTAGCCAGATATTACAGATTGTTTTCCAGGGTACTATACTCTAGCCAGATATTACAGATTGTTTTCCAGGGTACTATACTCTAGCCAGATATTACAGATTGTTTTCCAGGGTACTATACTCTAGCCAGATATTACAGATTGTTTTCCAGGGTACTATACTCTAGCCAGATATTACAGATTGTTTTTCGAGGGTACTATACTCTAGCCAGATATTACAGATTGTTTTCCAGGGTACTATACCCTAGCCACATATTACAGATTGTTTTCCAGGGTACTATACCCTAGCCAGATATTACAGATTGTTTTCCAGGGTACTATACTCTAGCCAGATATTACAGATTGTTTTCCAGGGTACTATACTCTAGCCAGATATTACAGATTGTTTTCCAGGGTACTATACTCTAGCCACATATTACAGATTGTTTTCCAGGGTACTATACTCTAGCCAGATATTACAGATTGTTTTCCAGGGTACTATACTCTAGCCAGATATTACAGATTGTTTTCCAGGGTACTATATTCTAGCATGATATTATAGATTGTTTTCCAGGGTACTATACTCTAGCCAGATATTACAGATTGTTTTCCAGGGTACTATACTCTAGCCAGATATTACAGATTGTTTTTCGAGGGTACTATACCCTAGCCAGATATTACAGATTGTTTTCCAGGGTACTATACTCTAGCCAGATATTACAGATTGTTTTCCAGGGTACTATACTCTAGCCAGATATTACAGATTGTTTTCCAGGGTACTATACTCTAGCCACATATTACAGATTGTTTTCCAGGGTACTATACTCTAGCCAGATATTACAGATTGTTTTCCAGGGTACTATACTCTAGCCAGATATTACAGATTGTTTTTCGAGGGTACTATACTCTAGCCAGATATTACAGATTGTTTTCCAGGGTACTATACCCTAGCCACATATTACAGATTGTTTTCCAGGGTACTATACTCTAGCCAGATATTACAGATTGTTTTCCAGGATACTATACTCTAGCCAGATATTACAGATTGTTTTCCAGGGTACTATACTCTAGCCAGATATTACAGATTGTTTTTCGAGGGTACTATACTCTAGCCAGATATTACAGATTGTTTTCCAGGGTACTATATTCTAGCATGATATTACAGATTGTTTTCCAGGGAACTATACTCTAGCCAGATATTACAGATTGTTTTCCAGGGTACTATACTCTAGCCAGATATTACAGATTGTTTTTCGAGGGTACTATACTCTAGCCAGATATTACAGATTGTTTTCCAGGGTACTATACCCTAGCCACATATTACAGATTGTTTTCCAGGGTACTATACCCTAGCCAGATATTACAGATTGTTTTCCAGGGTACTATACTCTAGCCAGATATTACAGATTGTTTTCCAGGGTACTATACTCTAGCCAGATATTACAGATTGTTTTCCAGGGTACTATACTCTAGCCACATATTACAGATTGTTTTCCAGGGTACTATACTCTAGCCAGATATTACAGATTGTTTTCCAGGGTACTATACTCTAGCCAGATATTACAGATTGTTTTTCGAGGGTACTATACTCTAGCCAGATATTACAGATTGTTTTCCAGGGTACTATACCCTAGCCACATATTACAGATTGTTTTCCAGGGTACTATACCCTAGCCAGATATTACAGATTGTTTTCCAGGGTACTATACTCTAGCCAGATATTACAGATTGTTTTCCAGGGTACTATACTCTAGCCAGATATTACAGATTGTTTTCCAGGGTACTATACTCTAGCCACATATTACAGATTGTTTTCCAGGGTACTATACTCTAGCCAGATATTACAGATTGTTTTCCAGGGTACTATACTCTAGCCAGATATTACAGATTGTTTTCCAGGATACTATTCTCTAGCCACATATTACAGATTGTTTTCCAGGGTACTATACTCTAGCCACATATTACAGATTGTTTTCCAGGGTACTATACTCTAGCCAGATATTACAGATTGTTTTCCAGGGTACTATACTCTAGCCAGATATTACAGATTGTTTTCCAGGATACTATACTCTAGCCACATATTACAGATTGTTTTCCAGGGTACTATACTCTAGCCACATATTACAGATTGTTTTCCAGGGTACTATACTCAAGCCAGATATTACAGATTGTTTTCCAGGGTACTATACTCTAGCCAGATATTACAGATTGTTTTTCGAGGGTACTATACTCTAGCCAGATATTACAGATTGTTTTCCAGGGTACTATATTCTAGCATGATATTACAGATTGTTTTCCAGGGAACTATACTCTAGCCAGATATTACAGATTGTTTTCCAGGGTACTATACTCTAGCCAGATATTACAGATTGTTTTTCGAGGGTACTATACTCTAGCCAGATATTACAGATTGTTTTCCAGGGTACTATACCCTAGCCACATATTACAGATTGTTTTCCAGGGTACTATACTCTAGCCAGATATTACAGATTGTTTTCCAGGGTACTATACTCTAGCCAGATATTACAGATTGTTTTCCAGGGTACTATACTCTAGCCAGATATTACAGATTGTTTTCCAGGGTACTATACTCTAGCCACATATTACAGATTGTTTTCCAGGGTACTATACTCTAGCCAGATATTACAGATTGTTTTCCAGGGTACTATACTCTAGCCAGATATTACAGATTGTTTTTCGAGGGTACTATACTCTAGCCAGATATTACAGATTGTTTTCCAGGGTACTATACCCTAGCCACATATTACAGATTGTTTTCCAGGGTACTATACTCTAGCCAGATATTACAGATTGTTTTCCAGGGTACTATACTCTAGCCAGATATTACAGATTGTTTTCCAGGGTACTATACTCTAGCCAGATATTACAGATTGTTTTCCAGGGTACTATACTCTAGCCACATATTACAGATTGTTTTCCAGGGTACTATACTCTAGCCAGATATTACAGATTGTTTTCCAGGGTACTATACTCTAGCCAGATATTACAGATTGTTTTCCAGGATACTATTCTCTAGCCACATATTACAGATTGTTTTCCAGGGTACTATACTCTAGCCACATATTACAGATTGTTTTCCAGGGTACTATACCCTAGCCAGATATTACAGATTGTTTTCCAGGGTACTATACTCTAGCCAGATATTACAGATTGTTTTCCAGGGTACTATACTCTAGCCAGATATTACAGATTGTTTTCCAGGGTACTATACTCTAGCCACATATTACAGATTGTTTTCCAGGGTACTATACTCTAGCCAGATATTACAGATTGTTTTCCAGGGTACTATACTCTAGCCAGATATTACAGATTGTTTTCCAGGATACTATTCTCTAGCCACATATTACAGATTGTTTTCCAGGGTACTATACTCTAGCCACATATTACAGATTGTTTTCCAGGGTACTATACTCTAGCCAGATATTACAGATTGTTTTCCAGGGTACTATACTCTAGCCAGATATTACAGATTGTTTTCCAGGATACTATACTCTAGCCACATATTACAGATTGTTTTCCAGGGTACTATACTCTAGCCACATATTACAGATTGTTTTCCAGGGTACTATACTCAAGCCAGATATTACAGATTGTTTTCCAGGGTACTATACTCTAGCCAGATATTACAGATTGTTTTTCGAGGGTACTATACTCTAGCCAGATATTACAGATTGTTTTCCAGGGTACTATATTCTAGCATGATATTACAGATTGTTTTCCAGGGAACTATACTCTAGCCAGATATTACAGATTGTTTTCCAGGGTACTATACTCTAGCCAGATATTACAGATTGTTTTTCGAGGGTACTATACTCTAGCCAGATATTACAGATTGTTTTCCAGGGTACTATACCCTAGCCACATATTACAGATTGTTTTCCAGGGTACTATACTCTAGCCAGATATTACAGATTGTTTTCCAGGGTACTATACTCTAGCCAGATATTACAGATTGTTTTCCAGGGTACTATACTCTAGCCAGATATTACAGATTGTTTTCCAGGGTACTATACTCTAGCCACATATTACAGATTGTTTTCCAGGGTACTATACTCTAGCCAGATATTACAGATTGTTTTCCAGGGTACTATACTCTAGCCAGATATTACAGATTGTTTTTCGAGGGTACTATACTCTAGCCAGATATTACAGATTGTTTTCCAGGGTACTATACCCTAGCCACATATTACAGATTGTTTTCCAGGGTACTATACCCTAGCCAGATATTACAGATTGTTTTCCAGGGTACTATACTCTAGCCAGATATTACAGATTGTTTTCCAGGGTACTATACTCTAGCCAGATATTACAGATTGTTTTCCAGGGTACTATACTCTAGCCACATATTACAGATTGTTTTCCAGGGTACTATACTCTAGCCAGATATTACAGATTGTTTTCCAGGGTACTATACTCTAGCCAGATATTACAGATTGTTTTCCAGGATACTATTCTCTAGCCACATATTACAGATTGTTTTCCAGGGTACTATACTCTAGCCACATATTACAGATTGTTTTCCAGGGTACTATACTCTAGCCAGATATTACAGATTGTTTTCCAGGGTACTATACTCTAGCCAGATATTACAGATTGTTTTCCAGGATACTATACTCTAGCCACATATTACAGATTGTTTTCCAGGGTACTATACTCTAGCCACATATTACAGATTGTTTTCCAGGGTACTATACTCAAGCCAGATATTACAGATTGTTTTCCAGGGTACTATACTCAAGCCAGATATTACAGATTGTTTTCCAGGGTGCTATACTCTAGCCACATATTACAGATTGTTTTCCAGGGTACTATACTCAAGCCAGATATTACAGATTGTTTTCCAGGGTACTATACTCTAGCCAGATATTACAGTTCTATATCACATACACTATCATGTACACTCAGACTGCAGGAATTGATCCATTGATATCAGCCTCCTTTCATAGGCTTTGTTGTATGAAATATAATTACTTGGAGCTTTTCTGGAAGTTTTTCTGTCCCTCCCTTTTCCCTTCACTATAACAGATGACCCAATGACCAATCACCTTTTCTTATCTCGATCAGTCATCCTTGTCATCTGCCTCAGTGTGTGTGTGTGTGTGTGTGTGTGTGTGTGTGTGTGTGTGTGTGTGTGTGTGTGTGTGTGTGTGTGTGTGTGTATGCAAGTGTGTGTGGGAAGAGATCTTTATAACTTGATGGCACCGGCGGAGTCCAAAGTGCAGCACTTTTGTGTCTGTGTGTGTGTGTGTGTGTGTGTGTGTGTGTGTGTGTGTATGAGTGTGTGTCTGCTCATCATTAACCCAGAACTATGACAGTTATAACTGCAGACTGCTCTATACCTTCACACTGAAGGACTACAGTTGGTTCAATTCAGTTCAATCTAATTCAATTAAAATATACTGAGTATACCAAACATTAAGAACATCTTCCGCCCTCAGAACAGCCTCGATTTGTCGTGGCATGGACTCTACAAGGTGTCGAAAGCGTTCCACAGGGATGCTGGTGGAACGGCTTTCTGAAGGATCAGACCAAAACGCAGTGTGTTCGTAGTTCCACATCTTTTTATTAATCGTGAAACTAAATGCAAGACACCAACCACTTTAAATAACAAAACAACAAAGCCGTAACGCAGAGCAGGCAAACACTACTCACAAATGAACAACCCACACATGGAAAACAGGCTACCTAAGTATGGCTTCCAATCAGAGACAACGATAGACAGCTGCCTCTGATTGGAAACCATACCTGGCCAACGCATAGGAAAGGAAAACATAGAAATAGAAATCTAGAAACCCCACAATGAAACAGAACCCCAAAACACACTCAAAACACCCCCCTGTCATGCCCTGACCACTCTACTATGGAAAATGACCTCTTACAAGGGTCAGGACGTGACAGCTGGCCCATGTTGACTCCAATGCTTCCCACAGTTGTGTCAAGTTGGCTGAATGTCCTTTGGGTGGTGAACTGTTCTTGATACACACAGGAAACTGTTGAGCGTGAAAAACCCAGAATCGTTGCAGTTCTTGACACAAACCGGTGAGCCTGGCACCTAGTACTATACCCCATTGAAAGGCACTTAAATATTTTGTCTTGCCAATTCACCCTCTGAATGGCACACATACACAATCCATGTCTCAAGGCTTAAAAATCCTTTAAATCTAAACTGATTGAAGAGATTTAACAAGTGACATCAATAAGGGATCACAGCTTTCACCTGGATTCACCTGGTCAGTCTATGTCATGGAAAGAACAGGTGTTCTTAATGTTTTGTATACTCATTGTAAAGGAGCGCTTCTGTGGTTATAGTTGTAAATCATGAGGTGCTCTTTGATCAAGGGATGAAATACCATAGAACAAAAAGTAGCTGATGTTGGATAGTAAACAATGTCTTTGTAATAATGGCTGGAATGGAGCAAATGCCTTTATGTATTTCATACCATTCCACTGATTCCGCTCTAGCCATTACCACAAGCCCGTCCTCCCCAATTAAGGTGTCACCAACCTCCTGTGCTTTGTGCAACCAAACTTCCAGAAGTAATCAATGCACTCTCATGTAGTGGAAAAATGAAATCCTTTATTGTTTACAACTTATGCTTGGCAAGAATAATAAATGCACCGACGCGTTGTGGCTAAAACAGCCTTTATCAAGGTAAAGTATAAAATTTAACATGCAAAATGTAACTTTTTGGGGCTACCCGACCAAATTCACATAGAAATGTAAGTTATAGATCAGTCATTCTCATTGAAAGCAAGTCTACGAAGCGGTAGATCTGTTCTATGTGCACTATTTCTATGCTTCCTAGTCTTAAATTTAGTTTTTGACTTTCGGTTTTGTACACGAGCTTCAAACATATTTTTGTTTATGAAAACTATATTTCCCTGCGGTTTAGATGGTACAATTATTCTCTACACTACTCTTGTTTGTTTTGTCACATAAACTTAAATTCGGCAAACTATTCAAATTCTTGTAACCAGGAAATTGAGGAACAATTTCTGCATAGTGCATCTTTAAACATACAACTCTTTTTAAAAAGCTATGGAGCTTGAGGTAGGAAGATTGAGAGGACATGCAGTGTTCTCTCTTAAAGCTAGGGGGCAGCAGACCAACAGCAGGTGTATCTACAGTCGTGGCCAAAGGTTTTGAGAATGACACAAAAATTAATTTCCACAAAGTTTGCTGCTTCAGTGTCTTTAGATATTTTTGTCAGATGTTACTATGGAATACTGAAGTATAATTACAAGCATTTCATAAGTGTCAAAGGCTTTTATTGACAATTACATGAAGTTGATGCAAAGAGTCAATATTTGCAGTGTTGACCCTTCTTTTTCAAGACCTCTGCAATCCGTCCTGGCATGCTGTCAATTAACTTCTGAGACACATCCTGACTGATGGCAGCGCATTCTTGCATAATCAATGCTTGGAGTTTGTCAGAATTTGTGGGTTTTTGTTTGTTCACCCGCCTCTTGAGGATTGACCACAAGTTCTCAATGGGATTAAGGTCTGGGGAGTTTCCTGACCATGGACCCAAAATATCAATGTTTTGTTTCCCGAGCCACTTAGTTATCACTTTTGCCTTATGGCCAGGTGCTCCATCATGCTGGAAAAGACAATGTTCGTCACCAAACTGTTCCTGGATGGTTGGGAGAAGTTGCTCTCGGAGGATGTGTTGGTACCATTCTTTATTCATGGCTGTGTTCTTAGGCAAAATTGTGAGTGAGCCCACTCCCTTGGCTGAGAAGCAACCCCACACATGAATGGTCTCAGGATGCTTTACTGTTGGCATGACACAGGACTGATGGTAGCGCTCACCTTGTCTTCTCCAGACAAGCTTTTTTCCGGATGCCCCAAACAATCGGAAAGGGGATTCATCAGAGAAAATGACTTTACCCCAGTCCTCAGCAGTCCAATCCCTGTACCTTTTGCAGAATATCAGTCTGTCCCTGATATTTTTCCTGGAGAGAAGTGGCTTCTTTGCTGCCCTTCTTGACACCAGGTCATCCTCCAAAAGTCTTAGCCTCACTGTGCGTGCAGATGCACTCACACCTGCCTGCTGCCATTCCTGAGCAAGCTCTGTACTGGTGGTGCCCTGATCCCGCAGCTGAATCAACTTTAGGAGATGGTCCTGGCACTTGCTGGACTTTCTTGGGCACCCTGAAGCCTTCTTCACAACAATTGAACCGCTCTCCTTGAAGTTCTTGATGATCCGATAAATGGTTGATTTAGGTGCAATCTTACTGGTAGCAATATCCTTGCCTGTGAAGCCCTTTTTGTGCAAAGCAATGATGATGGCACGTGTTTCCTTGCAGGTAACCATGTTTGACAGAGGAAGAACAATGATTCCAAGCACCACCCTCCTTTTGAAGCTTCCAGTCTGTTATTCGATCTCAATCAGAATGACAGAGTGATCTCCAGCCTTGTCCTCGTCAACACTCACACCTGTGTTAACGAGAGAATCACTGACATGATGTCAGCGGGTCCTTTTGTGGCAGGGCTGAGGTGGGATTCAGTTCATTTCTATGGCAAAGAGGGACTTTGTAATTAATTGCAATTCATCTGATCTCTCTTCATAATATTCTGGAGTATATGCAAATTACCATCATGCAAACTGAGGCAGCAGACTTGGTGAAAATTAATATTTGTGTCATTCTCAGAACTTTTGGCCATGACTGTAGTGCTGAAGATTAACCTACAGTAGATAGAGAGATCACCTATTAATCTACTGTAGATTGAGAGATCACCTATTAACCTACTGTAGATAGAGAGATCACCCATTAATCTACTGGAGATAGAGAGGGAGAGATCTCCTATTAGCCTACTGTAGATAAGGAGAGAGATATCCTATTAGCCTACTGTAGATAGAGAGGGAGATATATCCTATTAGCCTACTGTAGATAGAGAGAGAGATATCCTATTAGCCTGCTGTAGATAGAGAGGGAGATATATCCTATTAGCATACTGTAGATAGAGAGGGAGATATATCCTATTAGCCTGCTGTAGATAGAGGGAGATATATCCTATTAGCCTGCTGTAGATAGAGAGAGAGAGATATCCTATTAGCCTGCTGTAGATAGAGAGGGAGATATATCCTATTAGCCTGCTGTAGATAGAGGGAGATATATCCTATTAGCCTACTGTAGATTTATAGAGAGAGATATACTATTAGCCTACTGTAGATTTATAGAGAGAGATATCCTATTAGCCTACTGTAGATTTATAGAGAGAGAGATCCTATTAGCCTACTGTAGATTTATAGAGAGAGATATCCTATTAGCCTACTGTAGATTTATAGAGAGAGATATCCTATTAGCCTACTGTAGATTTATAGAGAGAGAGATCCTATTAGCCTACTGTAGATTTATAGAGAGAGATATCCTATTAGCCTACTGTAGATTTATAGAGAGAGATATCCTATTAGCCTACTGTAGATTTATAGAGAGAGATATCCTATTAGCCTACTGTAGATTTATAGAGAGAGAGATCCTATTAGCCTACTGTAGATTTATAGAGAGAGATATCCTATTAGTCTACTGTAGATTTATAGAGAGAGATATCCTATTAGGCTACTGTAGATTTATATAGAGAGATATCCTATTAGCCAACTGTAGATTTATAGAGAGAGAGATCCTATTAGCCTACTGTAGATTTATAGAGAGAGATATCCTATTAGCCTACTGTAGATGGAGAGGGAGAGATCTCTCTCACTCACTCACACACACACACACACACACACACACACACACACACACACCTCACTCTCTCCATCAGTTGGCTGGACTGTGATAATCGCTGGGCAGCTGTGTTAGAGGGCGATGATGTGGAGCAGTTTTACACACCATTACTAATAATCCAGAGGACACGTGCTGCAGAACAAATATTTATTTATTTAGCTAATTGTGCTAAGGCTTCCATGACTAAGACCAAGCCGTGTGTGATGTGATGTGTGTTTGTGTTCATGAGGGCTACAGAGAATCAGTGTAGTGGGAGAGATACACCTGTCCTCTGTTTGCTGCTATCCCCCTCCTCTTGTCCTGTCCTGACTAAACTCACTCCTATGTCAACTCTTTCAGCAAGGTGTGCGTGTGCTTGCGTGTTTGTGTGTGCGGGCGCGTGTGTGTGCGTGTGTATGTGTGTGTCTGTGTGTTTGCTTGCATGTGTGTGTGTGCGCGTGTGTGTGGTTGCGTGTGTGTGTGTGTGTCTGTGTGTGTGTGTGTGTGTGTGTGTGTGTGTGTGTGTGTGTGTGTGTGTGTGTGTGTGTGTGTGTGTGTGTGTGTGTGGGTATGTCTGTGTGTTCCCTTTAGCTCCTATATGATCTCAGGTTTACAGTATTATGTCTCACCATGAGGAAAGACCTTTAACACCTACTGTAACCTCTTTACTCTCACCCCCCATCAACACCAAACACCAGCTAGAGAAGTTGTCTAGATGTCCTTCCTCTCTCCTCCTTCCCTGTTTCTCTCCACTTTCCCCTCTCCCTGGCTCCCTCTCTCCCTCGCTGTGTTTGTGTGGACCAGATGCCAGTGTTGAGTAAGCTGCCTCTGGAGGCTCCCAGTAGCATATTGGTTTATAATTAATGAAATTAGAGGCATTATCTGTTTTGAAGATTCAAGCCCTGCATGCAAGGCTGTCTGTTGAAGACAGAGGAGGAATGGAGACAGGCAGACTGAACTGAAAGAGAGCAGCGGTGCAGATAAGAAATGAGCCAGAGCTGGGAGCTGGGACTGTTAATGACCTTCAGTATAGTTAGTATGGGTCCAACTGGAACTGGTTACTGGACAGTTGTCTTCAGTGGGAAGATGGTCTCTACTATATTTATAGTTGGTTACTGGACAGTTGTCGTCAGTGGGAAGGTGGTCTCTACTATATTTATAGTTTGTTACTGGACAGATTTCTTCAGTGGGAAGGTGGTCTCTACTATATTTATAGTTGGTTTCTGGACAGTTGTCTTCAGTGGGAAGGTGGTCTCTACTATATTTATAGTTGGTTACTGGACAGTTGTCGTCAGTGGGAAGGTGGTCTCTACTATACTAATAGTTTTTTACTGGACAGTTGTCTTCAGTGGGAAGGTGGTCTCTACTATATTTATAGTTGGTTTCTGGGCAGTTGTCTTCAGTGGGAAGGTGGTCTCTACTATATTTATAGTTGGTTACTGGACAGTTGTCTTCAGTGGGAAGGTGGTCTCTACTATATTTATAGTTGTTTACCGGACAGTTGTCTTCAGTGGGAAGGTGGTCTCTACTATATTTATAGTTGGTTTCTGGACAGTTGTCTTCAGTGGGAAGGTGGTTTCTACTATATTTATAGTTGGTTACTGGACAGTTGTCTTCAGTGGGAAGGTGGTCTCTACTATATTTATAGTTGGTTTCTGGACAGTTGTCTTCAGTGGGAAGGTGGTCTCTACTATATTTATAGTTGGTTTCTGGACAGTGGTCTTCAGTGGGAAGGTGGTCTCTACTATATTTATAGTTGATTACTGGACAGTTGTCTTCAGTGGGAAGGTGGTCTCTACTATATTTATAGTTGGTTTCTGGACAGTTGTCTTCAGTGGGAAGGTGGTCTCTACTATATTTATAGTTTGTTGCTGGACAGTTGTCTTCAGACAGAGAGAGAAAATGTCCAGTAAACTGGCAGACAGACAAAGAGAGAGAAACAAGCTGAGAAAGAGCTATAAAGAGAGGGATTATGTTATTAAATTTGACTATGTCCCAGGACGTCCCTCTCCGCTTCTCCCCCTCCCCCGGCGATGGCTGCAACCTTTTTATTCGTTTGGAGGAAATAAATGTATAAGTAGACTAGCCTCCTGCTCACACACGGCGTTGGCACATGGCCATGAATAGAAAAGGTGTGTACAGCAGTAGTTACAGTTGAAGTCGGATGTTTACATACACTTAGGTTGGAGTCATTAAAACTCGTTTTTCAACCACTCCACAAATTTCTTGTTAACAAACTATAGTTTTGGAAAGTCGGTTAGGAGATCTACTTTGTGCGTGACATATGTAATTTTTCCAACAATTGTTTACAGACAGATTATTTCACTTATAACAGGTACAAAAGTATCTATATCCACAGTAAAACGAGTCCTATATCGACATAACCTGAAAGGCCGCTCAGCAAGGAAGATGCCACTGCCCCAAAGCCGCCATAAAAAAGCTAGACTATGGTTTGCAACTGCATATGGGGACAAAGATCATACTTTTTGGAGAAAAAAATGACCCCAAGCATACTTCCAAAGTTGTGGCAAAATGGCTTAAGGACAACAAAATCAAGGTATTGGAGTGGCCATCACAAAGCCCTGACCTCAATCCTATACGAAATTTGTGGGCAGAACTGAAAGAATGTGTGTGAGCAAGGAGGCCTACAAACCTGACTCAGTTACACCAGCTCTGTAATGAGGAATGGGACAAAATTCCCCCAAATTATTGTGGGAAGCTTGTGGAAAGCTACCCGAAACGTTTGACCCAAGATAAACAATTTAAAGGCAATGCTACCAAATACTCATTGAGTGTATGTAAACTTCTGACCCACTGAGAATGTGATGAAAGAAATAAAATCGGAAATAAATAATTCTCTCTACTATTATTCTGACATTTCACATTCTTAAAATAAAGTGGTGATCCTACCTGACCTAAGACAGGGAATTTTTACCGGGATTAAATGTCAGGAATTGTGAAAACTGAGTTTAAATGTATTTGGCTAAGGTATATGTAAACTTCCGACTTCAACTGTATATACTGTAGGATGAGCCTTTACTAAAATACAGTATACACACAAAAAGTGGGTAAAACAGTTTGTAAACATTATTAAAGTGACCAGTGTTCAATGACTCTATGTCATTACTATGCGGCGGCCGACTAGTGGTGACTGCTTGACAGTCTGATGTCCTGGAGATAGAAGCTGTTAATCAGTCTCTCGGTCCCAGATTTGATGCACCTGTACTGTCTCCTCCTTCTAGATGGTAGCGGGGTGAATAGGCCGTGGCTCGGGTGGCTGAGGTCCTTGATGATGTTCTTGGCCTTCCTGTATCACTGGGTGCTGTAGATATCCTGGAGGGCAGGCAGTGTGGCCCTGGTGATGCGTTGTGCTGACTGCACCACCCTCTGGAGAGCCCTGCGATTGCGGACGGTGCAATTGCCGTACCAAGCAGTGATACAGCTCTCTGGAAGGAGATCCTCAACCTGAGCTCCTACTTTATTGGCCAGGGACTGAATTTTATCGAGCAATATACTCGGAAGCGATAGATGGTATGCACTCCGCCTGAGTCTGACTAGGGCCCCACTTCTTTCTGCGTTTTGGTTGCAGCCCCCTGGATGAATAGAGCTGACTCGGGAAGTTTTTTTCAGCTGTAGGTAATACTACAAGAAACACTCTGAGCAAATAATGTGAGAAATAACACCTATATATTGCAAAGTTGGCTAGGAGCTAGAAACATCCCCCCTAACTAATCCAGTTAGAGCTCTATCTACCTATACCCCTAACTAATCCAGTTAGAGCTCTATCTACCTATACCCCTAACTAATCCAGTTAGACCTCTATCTACCTATCCCCCCTAACTAATCCAGTTAGACCTCTATCTACCTACCCCCTAACTAATCCAGTTATACCTCTATCTACCTACCCCCTAACTAATCCAGTTAGACCTCTAGCTACCTATCCCCCCTAACTAATCCAGTTAGACCTCTTGCTACCTATCCCCCCTAACTAATCCAGTTAGACCTCTATCTACCTATCCCCCCTAACTAATCCAGTTAGACCTCTATCTACCTATCCCCCTAACTAATCCAGCTAGACCTTTAACTACCTATCCCCCTAACTAATCCAGTTAGACCTCTTGCTACCTATCCCCCCTAACTAATCCAGTTAGACCTCTATCTACCTATCCCCCCTAACTAATCCAGTTAGACATCTAGCTACCTATCCCCCCTTAACTAATCCAGTAAAACCTCTAGCTACCTATCCCCACTAACTAATCCAGTTAGACCTCTAGCTACGTATCCCCCCTAACTAATTCAGTTAGACCTCTAGCTACCTATCTCCCCTTAACTAATCCAGTAAAACCTCTAGCTACCTATCCCCCCTAACTAATCCAGTTAGACCTCTATCTACCTACCCCCTAACTAATCCAGTTAGACCTCTTGCTACCTATCCCCCCTAACTAATCCAGTTAGACCTCTATCTACCTATCCACCCTAACTAATCCAGTTAGACCTCTATCTATCTACCTACCCCCCCTTAACTAATCCAGTTAGAGCTCTATCTACCTACCCCCTAACTAATCCAGTTAGACTTCTTGCTACCTATCCCCCTAACTAATTCAGTTAGAGCTCTATCTACCTATCCCCCCTAACTAATCCAGTTAGATATCTAGCTACCTATCCCCCTTAACTAATCCAGTAAAACCTCTAGCTACCTATCCCCCTAACTAATCCAGTTAGACCTCTATCTACCTACCCCCCTAACTAATCCAGTTAGACCTCTATCTACCTATCCCCCTAACTAATCCAGTTATATCTCTAGCTACCTATCCACCTAACTAATCCAGTTAGACCTCTATCTACCTATCCCCCTAACTAGTCCAGATAGACCTCTATCTACCTATCCCCCTTAAATAATCCAGTAAAACCTCTAGCTACCTATCCCCACTAACTAATCCAGTTAGACCTCTATCTACCTACCCCCTAACTAATCCAGTTAGACCTCTATCTACCTACCCCCCCTTAACTAATCCAGTTAGAGCTCTTGCTACCTATCCCGCCTAACTAATCCAGTTAGAGCTCTATCTACCTATACCCCCTAACTAATCCAGTTAGACCTCTATCTACCTATCCCCCTAACTAATCCAGTTAGACCTTTAACTACCTATCCCCCTAACTAATCCATTTAGACCTCTATCTACCTATCCCCCCTAACTAATCCAGTTAGACATCTAGCTACCTATCCCCCCTTAACTAATCCAGTAAAACCTCTAGCTACCTATCCCCACTAACTAATCCAGTTAGACCTCTAGCTACGTATCCCCCCTAACTAATTCAGTTAGACATCTAGCTACCTATCTCCCCTTAACTAATCCAGTAAAACCTCTAGCTACCTATCCCCCCTAACTAATCCAGTTAGACCTCTATCTACCTACCCCCTAACTAATCCAGTTAGACCTCTTGCTACCTATCCCCCTAACTAATCCAGTTAGAGCTCTATCTACCTATCCCCCCTAACTAATCCAGTTAGACATCTAGCTACCTATCCCCCTTAACTAATCCAGTAAAACCTCTAGCTACCTATCCCCCTAACTAATCCAGTTAGACCTCTATCTACCTACCCCCTAACTAATCCAGTTAGACCTCTATCTACCTATCCCCCTAACTAATCCAGTTATACCTCTAACTACCTATCCCCCTAACTAATCCAGTTAGACCTCTATCTACCTATCCCCCTAACTAGTCCAGTTAGACCTCTATCTACCTACCCCCCCTTAACTAATCCAGTTTGAGCTCTATCTACCTATACCCCCTAACTAATCCAGTTAGACCTCTATCTACCTATCCCCCCTAACTAATCCAGTTAGACCTCTATATACCTACCCCCTAACTAATCCAGTTATACCTCTATCTACCTATCCCCCTAACTAATCCAGTTAGACCTCTAGATACCTATCCCCCCCTAACTAATCCAGTTAGACCTCTATCTACCTATCCCCCTAACTAATCCAGCTAGACCTTTAACTACCTATCCCCCTAAGTAATCCAGTTAGACCTCTTGCTACCTATCCCCAATAACTAATCCAGTTAGACCTCTATCTACCTATCCCCCTAACTAATCCAGTTAGACATCTAGCTACCTATCCCCCTAACTAATCCAGTTATACCTCTAACTACCTATCCCCCTAACTAATCCAGTTAGACCTCTATCTACCTATCCCCCTAACTAGTCCAGTTAGACCTCTATCTACCTACCCCCCCTTAACTAATCCAGTTAGAGCTCTTGCTACCTATCCCCCCTAACTAATCCAGTTAGAGCTCTATCTACCTATACCCCTAACTAATCCAGTTAGAGCTCTATCTACCTATACCCCTAACTAATCCAGTTAGACCTCTATCTACCTATCCCCCCTAACTAATCCAGTTAGACCTCTATCTACCTACCCCCTAACTAATCCAGTTATACCTCTATCTACCTACCCCCTAACTAATCCAGTTAGACCTCTAGCTACCTATCCCCCCTAACTAATCCAGTTAGACCTCTTGCTACCTATCCCCCCTAACTAATCCAGTTAGACCTCTATCTACCTATCCCCCCTAACTAATCCAGTTAGACCTCTATCTACCTATCCCCCTAACTAATCCAGCTAGACCTTTAACTACCTATCCCCCTAACTAATCCAGTTAGACCTCTTGCTACCTATCCCCCCTAACTAATCCAGTTAGACCTCTATCTACCTATCCCCCCTAACTAATCCAGTTAGACATCTAGCTACCTATCCCCCCTTAACTAATCCAGTAAAACCTCTAGCTACCTATCCCCACTAACTAATCCAGTTAGACCTCTAGCTACGTATCCCCCCTAACTAATTCAGTTAGACCTCTAGCTACCTATCTCCCCTTAACTAATCCAGTAAAACCTCTAGCTACCTATCCCCCCTAACTAATCCAGTTAGACCTCTATCTACCTACCCCCTAACTAATCCAGTTAGACCTCTTGCTACCTATCCCCCCTAACTAATCCAGTTAGACCTCTATCTACCTATCCACCCTAACTAATCCAGTTAGACCTCTATCTATCTACCTACCCCCCCTTAACTAATCCAGTTAGAGCTCTATCTACCTACCCCCTAACTAATCCAGTTAGACTTCTTGCTACCTATCCCCCTAACTAATTCAGTTAGAGCTCTATCTACCTATCCCCCCTAACTAATCCAGTTAGATATCTAGCTACCTATCCCCCTTAACTAATCCAGTAAAACCTCTAGCTACCTATCCCCCTAACTAATCCAGTTAGACCTCTATCTACCTACCCCCTAACTAATCCAGTTAGACCTCTATCTACCTATCCCCCTAACTAATCCAGTTATATCTCTAGCTACCTATCCACCTAACTAATCCAGTTAGACCTCTATCTACCTATCCCCCTAACTAGTCCAGATAGACCTCTATCTACCTATCCCCCTTAAATAATCCAGTAAAACCTCTAGCTACCTATCCCCACTAACTAATCCAGTTAGACCTCTATCTACCTACCCCCTAACTAATCCAGTTAGACCTCTATCTACCTACCCCCCCTTAACTAATCCAGTTAGAGCTCTTGCTACCTATCCCGCCTAACTAATCCAGTTAGAGCTCTATCTACCTATACCCCCTAACTAATCCAGTTAGACCTCTATCTACCTATCCCCCTAACTAATCCAGTTAGACCTTTAACTACCTATCCCCCTAACTAATCCATTTAGACCTCTATCTACCTATCCCCCCTAACTAATCCAGTTAGACATCTAGCTACCTATCCCCCCTTAACTAATCCAGTAAAACCTCTAGCTACCTATCCCCACTAACTAATCCAGTTAGACCTCTAGCTACGTATCCCCCCTAACTAATTCAGTTAGACCTCTAGCTACCTATCTCCCCTTAACTAATCCAGTAAAACCTCTAGCTACCTATCCCCCCTAACTAATCCAGTTAGACCTCTATCTACCTACCCCCTAACTAATCCAGTTAGACCTCTTGCTACCTATCCCCCTAACTAATCCAGTTAGAGCTCTATCTACCTATCCCCCCTAACTAATCCAGTTAGACATCTAGCTACCTATCCCCCTTAACTAATCCAGTAAAACCTCTAGCTACCTATCCCCCTAACTAATCCAGTTAGACCTCTATCTACCTACCCCCTAACTAATCCAGTTAGACCTCTATCTACCTATCCCCCTAACTAATCCAGTTATACCTCTAACTACCTATCCCCCTAACTAATCCAGTTAGACCTCTATCTACCTATCCCCCTAACTAGTCCAGTTAGACCTCTATCTACCTACCCCCCCTTAACTAATCCAGTTTGAGCTCTATCTACCTATACCCCCTAACTAATCCAGTTAGACCTCTATCTACCTATCCCCCCTAACTAATCCAGTTAGACCTCTATATACCTACCCCCTAACTAATCCAGTTATACCTCTATCTACCTATCCCCCTAACTAATCCAGTTAGACCTCTAGATACCTATCCCCCCCTAACTAATCCAGTTAGACCTCTATCTACCTATCCCCCTAACTAATCCAGCTAGACCTTTAACTACCTATCCCCCTAAGTAATCCAGTTAGACCTCTTGCTACCTATCCCCAATAACTAATCCAGTTAGACCTCTATCTACCTATCCCCCTAACTAATCCAGTTAGACATCTAGCTACCTATCCCCCTAACTAATCCAGTTATACCTCTAACTACCTATCCCCCTAACTAATCCAGTTAGACCTCTATCTACCTATCCCCCTAACTAGTCCAGTTAGACCTCTATCTACCTACCCCCCCTTAACTAATCCAGTTAGAGCTCTTGCTACCTATCCCCCCTAACTAATCCAGTTAGAGCTCTATCTACCTATACCCCTAACTAATCCAGTTAGAGCTCTATCTACCTATACCCCTAACTAATCCAGTTAGACCTCTATCTACCTATCCCCCCTAACTAATCCAGTTAGACCTCTATCTACCTACCCCCTAACTAATCCAGTTATACCTCTATCTACCTACCCCCTAACTAATCCAGTTAGACCTCTAGCTACCTATCCCCCCTAACTAATCCAGTTAGACCTCTTGCTACCTATCCCCCCTAACTAATCCAGTTAGACCTCTATCTACCTATCCCCCTAACTAATCCAGTTAGACCTCTATCTACCTATCCCCCTAACTAATCCAGCTAGACCTTTAACTACCTATCCCCCTAACTAATCCAGTTAGACCTCTTGCTACCTATTCCCCCTAACTAATCCAGTTAGACCTCTATCTACCTATCCCCCCTAACTAATCCAGTTAGACATCTAGCTACCTATCCCCCCTTAACTAATCCAGTAAAACCTCTAGCTACCTATCCCCACTAACTAATCCAGTTAGACCTCTAGCTACGTATCCCCCCTAACTAATTCAGTTAGACCTCTAGCTACCTATCTCCCCTTAACTAATCCAGTAAAACCTCTAGCTACCTATCCCCCCTAACTAATCCAGTTAGACCTCTATCTACCTACCCCCTAACTAATCCAGTTAGACCTCTTGCTACCTATCCCCCCTAACTAATCCAGTTAGACCTCTATCTACCTATCCACCCTAACTAATCCAGTTAGACCTCTATCTATCTACCTACCCCCCCTTAACTAATCCAGTTAGAGCTCTATCTACCTACCCCCTTAACTAATCCAGTTAGACTTCTTGCTACCTATCCCCCCTAACTAATCCAGTTAGAGCTCTATCTACCTATCCCCCCTAACTAATCCAGTTAGATATCTAGCTACCTATCCCCCCTTAACTAATCCAGTAAAACCTCTAGCTACCTATCCCCCTAACTAATCCAGTTAGACCTCTATCTACCTACCCCCCTAACTAATCCAGTTAGACCTCTATCTACCTATCCCCCTAACTAATCCAGTTATATCTCTAGCTACCTATCCCCCTAACTAATCCAGTTAGACCTCTATCTACCTATCCCCCTAACTAGTCCAGATAGACCTCTATCTACCTATCCCCCTTAACTAATCCAGTAAAACCTCTAGCTACCTATCCCCACTAACTAATCCAGTTAGACCTCTATCTACCTACCCCCTAACTAATCCAGTTAGACCTCTATCTACCTACCCCCCCTTAACTAATCCAGTTAGAGCTCTTGCTACCTATCCCGCCTAACTAATCCAGTTAGAGCTCTATCTACCTATACCCCCTAACTAATCCAGTTAGACCTCTATCTACCTATCCCCCTAACTAATCCAGTTAGACCTTTAACTACCTATCCCCCTAACTAATCCATTTAGACCTCTATCTACCTATCCCCCCTAACTAATCCAGTTAGACATCTAGCTACCTATCCCCCCTTAACTAATACAGTAAAACCTCTAGCTACCTATCCCCACTAACTAATCCAGTTAGACCTCTAGCTACGTATCCCCCTAACTAATTCAGTTAGACCTCTAGCTACCTATCTCCCCTTAACTAATCCAGTAAAACCTCTAGCTACCTATCCCCCCTAACTAATCCAGTTAGACCTCTATCTACCTACCCCCTAACTAATCCAGTTAGACCTCTATCTACCTATCCCCCTAACTTATCCAGTTATACCTCTAACTACCTATCCCCCTAACTAATCCAGTTAGACCTCTATCTACCTATCCCCCTAACTAGTCCAGTTAGACCTCTATCTACCTACCCCCCCTTAACTAATCCAGTTAGAGCTCTTGCTACCTATCCCCCCTAACTAATCCAGTTAGAGCTCTATCTACCTATACCCCCTAACTAATCCAGTTAGACCTCTATCTACCTATCCCCCCTAACTAATCCAGTTAGACCTCTATATACCTACCCCCTAACTAATCCAGTTATACCTCTATCTACCTATCCCCCTAACTAATCCAGTTAGACCTCTAGATACCTATACCCCCCTAACTAATCCAGTTAGACCTCTATCTACCTATCCCCCTAACTAATCCAGTTATACCTCTAACTACCTATCCCCCTAACTAATCCAGTTAGACCTCTATCTACCTATCCCCCTAACTAGTCCAGTTAGACCTCTATCTACCTACCCCCCCTTAACTAATCCAGTTAGAGCTCTTGCTACCTATCCCCCCTAACTAATCCAGTTAGAGCTCTATCTACCTATACCCCCTAACTAATCCAGTTAGACCTCTATCTACCTATCCCCCCTAACTAATCCAGTTAGACCTCTATCTACCTACCCCCTAACTAATCCAGTTATACCTCTATCTACCTATCCCCCTAACTAATCCAGTTAGACCTCTAGATACCTTTCCCCCCCTAACTAATCCAGTTAGACCTCTATCTACCTATCCCCCTAACTAATCCAGCTAGACCTTTAACTACCTATCCCCCTAAGTAATCCAGTTAGACCTCTTGCTACCTATCCCCCCTAACTAATCCAGTTAGACCTCTATCTACCTATCCCCCTAACTAATCCAGTTAGACATCTAGCTACCTATCCCCCCTTAACTAATCCAGTAAAACCTCTAGCTACCTATCCCTCCTAACTAATCCAGTTAGACCTCTATCTATCTACCTACCCCCCCTTAACTAATCCAGTTAGAGCTCTATCTACCTACCCCCTAACTAATCCAGTTAGACCTCTTGCTACCTATCCCCCCTAACTAATCCAGTTAGAGCTCTATCTACCTATCCCCCCTAACTAATCCAGCTAGATATCTAGCTACCTATCCCCCCTTAACTAATCCAGTAAAACCTCTAGCTACCTATCCCCCTAACTAATCCAGTTAGACCTCTATCTACCTACCCCCTAACTAATCCAGTTAGACCTCTTGCTACCTATCCCCCCTAACTAATCCAGTTAGAGCTCTATCTACCTATCCCCCCTAACTAATCCAGCTAGATATCTAGCTACCTATCCCCCCTTAACTAATCCAGTAAAACCTCTAGCTACCTATCCCCCTAACTAATCCAGTTATACCTCTAGCTACCTATCCCCCTAACTAATCCAGTTAGACCTCTATCTACCTATCCCCCTAACTAGTTCAGATAGACCTCTATCTACCTATCCCCCTTAACTAATCCAGTAAAACCTCTAGCTACCTATCCCCACTAACTAATCCAGTTAGACCTCTATCTACCTACCCCCTAACTAATCCAGTTAGACCTCTATCTACCTACCCCCCCCTTAACTAATCCAGTTAGAGCTCTTGCTACCTATCCCGCCTAACTAATCCAGTTAGAGCTCTATCTACCTATACCCCCTAACTAATCCAGTTAGACCTCTATCTACCTATCCCCCTAACTATTCCAGTTAGACCTTTAACTACCTATCCCCCTAACTAATCCATTTAGACCTCTATCTACCTATCCCCCCTAACTAATCCAGTTAGACATCTAGCTACCTATCCCCCTTAACTAATCCAGTAAAACCTCTAGCTACCTATCCCCACTAAGTATTCCAGTTAGACCTCTAGCTACGTATCCCCCCTAACTAATTCAGTTAGACCTCTAGCTACCTATCTCCCCTTAACTAATCCAGTAAAACCTCTAGCTACCTATCCCCCCTAACTAATCCAGTTAGACCTCTATCTACCTACCCCCTAACTAATCCAGTTAGACCTCTATCTACCTATCCCCCCAACTAATCCAGTTATACCTCTAACTACCTATCCCCCTAACTAATCCAGTTAGACCTCTATCTACCTATCCCCCTAACTAGTCCAGTTAGACCTCTATCTACCTACCCCCCCTTAACTAATCCAGTTAGAGCTCTTGCTACCTATCCCCCCTAACTAATCCAGTTAGAGCTCTATCTACCTATACCCCCTAACTAATCCAGTTAGACCTCTACCTACCTATCCCCCCTAACTAATCCAGTTAGACCTCTATCTACCTACCCCCAAACTAATCCAGTTATACCTCTATCTACCTATCCCCCTAACTAATCCAGTTAGACCTCTAGATACCTATCCCCCCTAACTAATCCAGTTAGACCTCTAGCTACCTATCCCCCTAACTAATCCAGTTAGACCTCTAGCTACCTATCCCCCTTAACTAATCCAGTTAGACCTCTATCTAACTATTCCCCCTAACTAATCCAGTTATACCTCTATCTACCTATCCCCCTTAACTAATCCAGTTAGACCTCTATCTACCTATCCCCCCTAACTAATCCATTTAGACCTCTAGCTACCTATCCCCCCTAACTAATCCAGTTAGACCTTTAGATACCTATCCCCCCTAACTAATCCAGTTAGACCTCTAGCTACCTATCCCCCTGTCACGTGCTGACCAGTAAAGGGGTCATTTTACTATTGTAGTATGGTCAGGACGTGGCAGGGGTGTTTGTTTTGTGTGTTTCAGGGTTTTTTGTTTATTTTCTATGTTATCTGTTTCTATGTGTTTATTCTAGTTCTTATATTTCTATGTTGTGTATTTTGGGTTGATCTCTAATTGGAGGCAGCTGAATCTCGTTGCCTCTGATTAGAGATCATATTTAAGTAGGGGTTTTTCTTCATGGGTTTTGTGGGTAGTTGTTTTTCGTATAGTCCTTGTGTCCTTACGGAACTGTTGATTGACTTCGATTTATTTTGTTTAAGTGTTCCCTTATATAAATAAAAGAAGATGAGCACGATATCCGTTGCGCCTTGGTCCACTTTCTACGACGCACCTGACACCCCCTTAACTAATCCAGTAAAACTTCTAGCTACCTATCCCCCCTAACTAATCCAGTTAGACCTCTAGCTACCTATCCCCCCTAACTAATCCAGTTAGACCTCTAGCTACCTAACCCCCCTAACTAATCCAGTAAGACCTCTAGCTACCTATTGCCCTTAACTGATCCAGTTAGACCTCTAGCTACCTATTGCCCTTAACTGATCCAGTTAGACCTCTAGCTACCTATTGCCCTTAACTTATCCAGTTAGACCTCTAGCTACCTATCCCCCCTAACTAATTCAGTTAGACCTCTAGCTACCTATCCCCCCTAACTAATCCAGTTAGACCTCTATCTACCTATCCCCCTAACTAATCCAGTTAGAGCTCTATCTATCTACCCCCTAACTAATCCAGTTAGACCTCTTGCTACCTATCCCCCCTAACTAATCCAGTTAGAGCTCTATCTACCTATCCCCCCTAACTAATCCAGTTAGACATCTAGCTACCTATCCCCCCTTAACTAATCCAGTAAAACCTCTAGCTACCTATCCCCCTAACTAATCCAGTTAGACCTCTATCTACCTACCCCCCTAACTAATCCAGTTAGACCTCTATCTACCTATCCCCCTAGCTAATCCAGTTAGACCTCTATCTACCTATCCCATTTAACTAATCCAGTAAAACCTCTAGCTACCTATCCCCACTAACTAATCCAGTTAGACCTCTATCTACCTACCCCCTAACTAATCCAGTTAGACCTCTGTCTACCTATCCCCCTAACTAATCCAGTTAGAGCTCTATCTACCTATCTCCCCTAACTAATCCAGTTAGACCTCTAGCTACCTAACCCCTCTAACTAATCCAGTTAGACCTCTAGCTACCTATTGAACTTAACTGATCCAGTTAGACCTCTAGCTACCTATTGCCCTTAACTAATCCAGTTAGACCTCTAGCTACCTACCCCCCCTAACTAATCCAGTTAGACCTCTATCTACCTACCCCCTAACTAATCCAGTTATACCTCTAGCTACCTATCCCCCTAACTAATCCAGTTAGACCTCTATCTACCTATCCCCCTAACTAGTCCAGATAGACCTCTATCTACCTATCCCCCTTAACTAATCCAGTAAAACCTCTAGCTACCTATCCCCACTAACTAATCCAGTTAGACCTCTATCTACCTACCCCCTAACTAATCCAGTTAGACCTCTATCTACCTACCCCCCCCTTAACTAATCCAGTTAGAGCTCTTGCTACCTATCCCGCCTAACTAATCCAGTTAGAGCTCTATCTACCTATACCCCCTAACTAATCCAGTTAGACCTCTATCTACCTATCCCCCTAACTAATCCAGTTAGACCTTTAACTACCTATCCCCCTAACTAATCCATTTAGACCTCTATCTACCTATCCCCCCTAACTAATCCAGTTAGACATCTAGCTACCTATCCCCCTTAACTAATCCAGTAAAACCTCTAGCTACCTATCCCCACTAAGTAATCCAGTTAGACCTCTAGCTACGTATCCCCCCTAACTAATTCAGTTAGACCTCTAGCTACCTATCTCCCCTTAACTAATCCAGTAAAACCTCTAGCTACCTATCCCCCCTAACTAATCCAGTTAGACCTCTATCTACCTACCCCCTAACTAATCCAGTTAGACCTCTATCTACCTATCCCCCAACTAATCCAGTTATACCTCTAACTACCTATCCCCCTAACTAATCCAGTTAGACCTCTATCTACCTATCCCCCTAACTAGTCCAGTTAGACCTCTATCTACCTACCCCCCCTTAACTAATCCAGTTAGAGCTCTTGCTACCTATCCCCCCTAACTAATCCAGTTCGAGCTCTATCTACCTATACCCCCTAACTAATCCAGTTAGACCTCTATCTACCTATCCCCCAAACTAATCCAGTTATACCTCTATCTACCTATCCCCCCTAACTAATCCAGTTAGACCTCTAGATACCTATCCCCCCTAACTAATCCAGTTAGACCTCTATCTACCTATCCCCCCTAACTAATCCAGTTATACCTCTAGCTACCTATCCCCCCTAACTAATCCAGTTAGACCTCTAGCTACCTATCCCCCTAACTAATCCAGTTAGACCTCTAGCTACCTATCCCCCTTAACTAATCCAGTTAGACCTCTATCTAACTATTCCCCCTAACTAATCCAGTTATACCTCTATCTACCTATCCCCCTTAACTAATCCAGTTAGACCTCTATCTACCTATCCCCCCTAACTAATCCATTTAGACCTCTAGCTACCTATCCCCCCTAACTAATCCAGTTAGACCTTTAGATACCTATCCCCCCTAACTAATCCAGTTAGACCTCTAGCTGCCTATCCCCCTGTCACGTGCTGACCAGTAAAGGGGTCATTTTACTATTGTAGTATGGTCAGGACGTGGCAGGGGGTGTTTGTTTTGTGTGTTTCAGGGTTTTTTGTTTATTTTCTATGTTATCTGTTTCTATGTGTTTATTCTAGTTCTTATATTTCTATGTTGTGTATTTTGGGTTGATCTCTAATTGGAGGCAGCTGAATCTCGTTGCCTCTGATTAGAGATCATATTTAAGTAGGGGTTTTTCTTCATGGGTTTTGTGGGTAGTTGTTTTTCGTATAGTCCTTGTGTCCTTACGGAACTGTTGATTGACTTCGATTTATTTTGTTTAAGTGTTCCCTTATATAAATAAAAGAAGATGAGCACGATATCCGTTGCGCCTTGGTCCACTTTCTACGACGCACCTGACACCCCCTTAACTAATCCAGTAAAACTTCTAGCTACCTATCCCCCCTAACTAATCCAGTTAGACCTCTAGCTACCTATCCCCCCTAACTAATCCAGTTAGACCTCTAGCTACCTAACCCCCCTAACTAATCCAGTAAGACCTCTAGCTACCTATTGCCCTTAACTGATCCAGTTAGACCTCTAGCTACCTATTGCCCTTAACTTATCCAGTTAGACCTCTAGCTAACTATCCCCCCTAACTAATTCAGTTAGACCTCTAGCTACCTATCCCCCTAACTAATCCAGTTAGACCTCTATCTACCTATCCCCCTAGCTAATCCAGTTAGACCTCTATCTACCTATCCCATTTAACTAATCCAGTAAAACCTCTAGCTACCTATCCCCACTAACTAATCCAGTTAGACCTCTATCTACCTACCCCCTAACTAATCCAGTTAGACATCTAGCTACCTATCCCCCTAACTAATCCAGTTAGACCTCTATCTACCTATCCCCCTTAACTAATCCAGTAAAACCTCTAGCTACCTATCCCCACTAACTAATCGAGTTAGACCTCTATCTACCTACCCCCTAACTAATCCAGTTAGACCTCTATCTACCTACCCCCCTTAACTAATCCAGTTAGAGCTCTATCTACCTACCCCCCTAACTTATCGAGTTAGACCTCTAGCTACCTATCCCCCCTAACTAATCCAGTTAGACCTCTATCTTCCTACCCCCCCTTAACTAATCCAGTTAGAGCTCTATCTACCTACCCCCCTAACTAATCCAGTTAGACCTCTAGCTACCTACCCCCCCTAACTAATCCAGTTAGACCTCTAGCTACCTATCCCCCCTAACTAATCCAGTTAGAGCTCTAGCTACCTATCCCCCCTAACTAATCCAGTTAGACCTCTAGCTACCTATCCCCCCTAACTAATCCAGTTAGACCTCTAGCTACCTATCCCCCCTAACTAATCCAGTTAGAGCTCTAGCTACCTATCCCCCTAACCACTCCAGTTAGACCTCTAGCTACTTATCCCCCCTAACTAATCCAGTTAGACCTCTAGCTACCTATCCCCCCTAACTAATCCAGTTAGACCTCTAGCTACTTATCCCCCCTAACTAATCCAGTTAGACCTCTATCTACCTATCCCCCCTAACTAATCCAGTTAGACCTCTAGATACCTACCCCCCTAACTAATCCAGTTAGACCTCTATCTACCTACCCCCCTAACTAATCCAGTTAGACCTCTAGATACCTATCCCCCCCTAACTAATCCAGTTAGACCTCTATCTACCTATCCCCCTAACTAGTCCAGTTAGACCACATCCTGGCATCTTACCTCCCTCCACCTGGGCCTTAGCAGCAAATATGTTCTGTTCGATCAGCCCCCATTATTAGAGTGTTTTCATGGGCGTGTGTAGCGGAGTGTGTGTGTGTGTGTGTGTGTGTGTGTGTGTGTGTGTGTGTGTGTGTGTGTGTGTGTGTGTGTGTGTGTGTGTGTGTGTGTGTGTGTGTGTGTGTGTGTGTGTGTGTGTGTGTGTGTGTGTGTGTGCATGTGCGTGTGAGAGAGAATCAATTAACTCACGATCTCTGCTTTCTGCATCTGTGACAAATGACGTGGTTCCAAATAAAGGATTGTAATGTGCATTCAGTTAGGTGCTGGCTACTCTCTCCTCATCCTGTCTCTCCAGTTAGTTGCTCAGCTGCTGGAATTATTAGGCTAGGTAAATAAATATGGCACACATAATCCCATCCCCCCTGTCCCAGTTAGATGAGATTAGCTGACAGATACTGTACTGAGCCCCATCAATATACAGACTGCCAGACGCATACAGACCAAGGTCTGTCTGTCTCTGTCTGTCTGTCCGTCCATCTGTCTATCCTTCAACTCAACACAGAACAATCAAGTTTTGCACACATTGTATATCTTATGTCTACTACTACCCGGAGTTTATGACATCAGAAAGCGCTGACCTCATTGACATGGACATGGGGAGTAACGCATTTAAATAAACAGTGCCGTCTATTTAGTAGAGAGAGAGTGTTAATAATGAATTCACATCGCAGCAATAACCCACTGCTGGACATTCTCAGGGTACAGAGCAGAGATAGAGAGAGATTATACACACACACAAACAGATGGGCGGGAGGCATGGAGGGGGGATACCAGGAAATGGACTGAATGCAACTTGTACCAAAAAAAGAAAGAATATCAAGGCATTCTGCACTCTCTTTCAATCTCTCCCAGCTCTCCTGTGTCCATTTCATGTCTCTCTGGTCTCCTCTCCTGTGTCAGTTTCATGTCTCTCTGGTCTCCTCTCCTGTGTCAGTTTCATGTCTCTCTGCTCTCCTCTCCTGTGTCAGTTTCAGGTCTCTCTGGTCTCCTCTCCTGTGTCAGTTTTATGTCTCTCTGGTCTCCTCTCCTGTGTCAGTTTCATGTCTCTCTGGTCTCCTCTCCTGTGTCAGTTTCATGTCTCTCTGGTCTCCTCTCCTGTGTCAGTTTCATGTCTCTCTCCTCTCCTGTGTCAGTTTCATGTCTCTCTGGTCTCCTCTCCTGTGTCAGTTTTATGTCTCTCTGGTCTCCTCTCCTGTGTCAGTTTTATGTCTCTCTCCTCTCCTGTGTCAGTTTCATGTCTCTCTGGTCTCCTCTCCTGTGTCAGTTTCATGTCTCTCTGGTCTCCTCCTGTGTCAGTTTCATGTCTCTCTGGTCTCCTCTCCTGTGTCAGTTTCATGTCTCTCTGGTCTCCTCTCCTGTGTCAGTTTCATGTCTCTCTCCTCTCCTGTGTCAGTTTCATATCTCTCTGGTCTCCTCTCCTGTGTCAGTTTCATGTCTCTCTGGTCTCCTCTCCTGTGTCAGTTTCATGTCTCTCTGGTCTCCTCTCCTGTGTCAGTTTCATGTCTCTCTCCTCTCCTGTGTCAGTTTCATGTCTCTCTGGTCTCCTCTCCTGTGTCAGTTTCATGTCTCTCTGGTCTCCTCTCCTGTGTCAGTTTCATGTCTCTGGTCTCCTCTCCTGTGTCAGTTTCATGTCTCTCTCCTCTCCTGTGTCAGTTTCATGTCTCTCTGGTCTCCTGTGTCAGTTTAATGTCTCTCTGGTCTCCTCTCCTGTGTCAGTTTCATGTCTCTCTGGTCTCCTCTCCTGTGTCAGTTTCATGTCTCTCTCCTCTCCTGTGTCAGTTTCATGTCTCTCTGGTCTCCTCTCCTGTGTCAGTTTCATGTCTCTCTCCTCTCCTGTGTCAGTTTCATGTCTCTCTGGTCTCCTCTCCTGTGTCAGTTTCATGTCTCTCTGGTCTCCTCTCCTGTGTCAGTTTCATGTCTCTCTCCTCTCCTGTGTCAGTTTCATATCTCTCTGGTCTCCTCTCCTGTGTCAGTTTCATGTCTCTCTGGTCTCCTCTCCTGTGTCAGTTTCATGTCTCTCTGGTCTCCTCTCCTGTGTCAGTTTCATGTCTCTCTCCTCTCCTGTGTCAGTTTCATATCTCTCTGGTCTCCTCTCCTGTGTCAGTTTCATGTCTCTCTGGTCTCCTCTCCTGTGTCAGTTTCATGTCTCTCTGGTCTCCTCTCCTGTGTCAGTTTCATGTCTCTCTCCTCTCCTGTGTCAGTTTCATGTCTCTCTGGTCTCCTCTCCTGTGTCAGTTTCATGTCTCTCTGGTCTCCTCTCCTGTGTCAGTTTCATGTCTCTGGTCTCCTCTCCTGTGTCAGTTTCATGTCTCTCTCCTCTCCTGTGTCAGTTTCATGTCTCTCTGGTCTCCTCTCCTGTGTCAGTTTCATGTCTCTCTGGTCTCCTCTCCTGTGTCAGTTTCATGTCTCTCTGGTCTCCTCTCCTGTGTCAGTTTCATGTCTCTCTCCTCTCCTGTGTCAGTTTCATGTCTCTCTGGTCTCCTCTCCTGTGTCAGTTTCATGTCTCTCTCCTCTCCTCTCCTGTGTCAGTTTCATGTCTCTCTGGTCTCCTCTCCTGTGTCAGTTTCATGTCTCTCTGGTCTCCTCTCCTGTGTCAGTTTCATGTCTCTGGTCTCCTCTCCTGTGTCAGTTTCATGTCTCTCTCCTCTCCTGTGTCAGTTTCATGTCTCTCTGGTCTCCTCTCCTGTGTCAGTTTCATGTCTCTCTGGTCTCCTCTCCTGTGTCAGTTTCATGTCTCTCTGGTCTCCTCTCCTGTGTCAGTTTCATGTCTCTGGTCTCCTCTCCTGTGTCAGTTTCATGTCTCTCTCCTCTCCTGTGTCAGTTTCATGTCTCTCTGGTCTCCTCTCCTGTGTCAGTTTCATGTCTCTCTGGTCTCCTCTCCTGTGTCAGTTTCATGTCTCTGGTCTCCTCTCCTGTGTCAGTTTCATGTCTCTCTCCTCTCCTGTGTCAGTTTCATGTCTCTCTGGTCTCCTCTCCTGTGTCAGTTTCATGTCTCTCTGGTCTCCTCTCCTGTGTCAGTTTCATGTCTCTCTGGTCTCCTCTCCTGTGTCAGTTTCATGTCTCTCTCCTCTCCTGTGTCAGTTTCATGTCTCTCTGGTCTCCTCTCCTGTGTCAGTTTCATGTCTCTCTCCTCTCCTCTCCTGTGTCAGTTTCATGTCTCTCTGGTCTCCTCTCCTGTGTCAGTCTCATGTCTCTCTGGTCTCCTCTCCTGTGTCAGTTTCATGTCTCTCTCCTCTCCTGTGTCAGTTTCATGTCTCTCTGGTCTCCTCTCCTGTGTCAGTTTCATGTCTCTCTCCTCTCCTCTCCTGTGTCAGTTTCATGTCTCTCTGGTCTCCTCTCCTGTGTCAGTTTCATGTCTCTCTGGTCTCCTCTCCTGTGTCAGTTTCATGTCTCTGGTCTCCTCTCCTGTGTCAGTTTCATGTCTCTCTCCTCTCCTGTGTCAGTTTCATGTCTCTCTGGTCTCCTCTCCTGTGTCAGTTTCATGTCTCTCTCCTCTCCTCTCCTGTGTCAGTTTCATGTCTCTCTGGTCTCCTCTCCTGTGTCAGTTTCATGTCTCTCTCCTCTCCTCTCCTGTGTCAGTTTCATGTCTCTCTCCTCTCCTCTCCTGTGTCAGTTTTATGTCTCTCTGGTCTCCTCTCCTGTGTCCGTTTCATGTCTATACCAACCAAGGAAAGCCTACTTTAATACTTTGGGTCAGGTCTGGGCAGTTTGAGTTTCATCTAGCAGATGTATATTGTTTCTCTCAAAGTTTCGACTGTTTGGACGTTGGATGACATTATAAACAAGCGGGCGGTGCTGGGCTGTGGACGCTGAGCCACTAATTGGTCTAATTGTTAGCAGTTGTCTACAGAGATGCAGCCTGGAGTTGGGCTGCACACACACACACACACACACACACACACACACACACACACACACACACACACACACACACACACACACACACACACACACACACACACACACACACACACACGGGTTGTATTGCAGCATTGGAGCAGTGCTGTGATTACAGGTTTAAAGACTTCCTTTGTGTGTTTATGTCCCAGATAGGCTTCAAACGGCCATGATTAGATAAATGACAGATTTGGGGATGGGAAAAGGATTGGCATGGAGAGAGGGGAGACAGGAGATGTGATGGGACAGGAGAGGAGTAGAGCCAGAGTGAAGTATGTCCTTCTCTTTTCACTGAATTTTGACCGACTCATCTGAGGGTAGTGTTTCTCTCTTTCATTTAGACACTCGTTTTCCATTCAGGATATGCCAGTGATCTGTTTTATATTGAGATACAGAGGGACAGCAGTTCTCTTTCAGTGATTACATGGTTCTAAGGGATGATACGTCAGAGAGGTTTAAGAGGGCAGTTGGTGTCATTTCCTGGGTTGGTCTCTAAAAGCACATCATCACAACACAGTATCACAACACAGTATTACCACACATTATCACAACACAGTACGACAACACAGTATCACAACACAGTATCACACCACAGTATCACAACACAGTAGCACAACACATTATGACAACACAGTATGACAACACAGTATGACAACACAGTATCACAACACAGTATCACAACACAGTATCACACCACAGTATCACAACACAGTAGCACAACACATTATGACAACACAGTATCACACCACAGTATCACAACACAGTAGCACAACACATTATGACAACACAGTATCACAACACAGTATCACAACACAGTATCACAACACAGTATCACACCACAGTATCACACCACAGTATCACACCACAGTATCACAACACATTATGACAACACAGTATCACAACACAGTATGACAACACAGAATCACAACACAGTATCACAAATTGCTTACTATAAATATGTACCAGGCACAATATTCTTTTTATTTTTTTGTGTACAAGACACGATTTTCTTCTAAATGCATTTTATACAAGGCTCCATTTTTTGGTGTACAGGACACTATTTTCTTCATAACACATTGTCAATACACCAACACAGCTGGATCATTTACAAACACTGTCATGACACTGTGATGATCTGTCCCCATATGATCTGTAATGTTGGCCTCATTCACTAGAAATGCAGCTGGCAAATCATTCAGCTATATTTTGTCACCTCAATAGCTGAATAGCTGAATTAATGACATTTCTAGACGGCACTCTCAACTGAAAAGGCATATATTTATTTGTGTCCCTTTAAAACATTGCAATCACTTTGTCTTACCCATAAAGCGTATTAAGATTATACAGGACGTTTTATTTTATTTTTTATAAGGCTGTTTGAGTTCATAAGACATTACGCGCTATGCTCAGGCAAGTCAGCGGCTTTCGTCTCTCCCCAGCCACCTCACTTTCCAGCCTTTAGCTCAGTGGACTACGCTCTGCTGAGGTGGGAACAGTCGGTGGCGGGGGTGTTAACGCGAGACGGTAACGGTTCAGCAGCACACCGCCCAGGCAGCCACCCACTGAAGGAGGGAAAGAGCGTGAAATCCTGAGCACCTGGTGGTAGTTTCTACACAAGTGTCTGCAGCTGGTGTCTGCAGCAACACAGCCAGCTGTGCTCCCTCCCTCCCTCCCTCCTCAGTATAACACTATAGAGTGTCTGACAGCTGGTAGGCTGTAGGTAGGAAGAACTGGGCCTGGACCGAAAACTATAGGTTTTCTAATTTAGCAGCTAATTATAAAACCAGGTGTGTGTGCGCCAGTTTGAGCCATTCAGTGACTGGAATGTTCTGAGCAGAACGTTAGAAGGTTAGTGACGTGATCACTATAGTTGTGGAGGACTGTAACTGTTCCTGTTGACCAGCCTGAAACAAGTCATACCTGTCTGATTAACATCATTCACTAACCTTCCATTTACATGACATTTTAGTCATTCAGCAGATGCTCTTATCCAGATCGACTTACTGTAAGATAGGTGAGACAAACACATACAGTATCACAGTCATAGTAAGTAGATTTTCTGTCTCTCAGGCTACCCTCTCAGCCCCTGCTCTCTGTCCCATGGAGGTGTGGAGAATTAATAACCCCAGTTACTTCCTGTCTTAATGACTGACACACCGGGCATTAAAAGGTGGCAGAGGGTCAAAGGGCACTGGGCTCTGTCAACTAGGGCACATCACACCACTGTCTGTCACTCATTAATCAGGACAACAAGGAGACTGTGTGTGTGTGTGTGTGTGTGTGTGTGTGTGTGTGTGTGTGTGTGTGTGTGTGTGTGTGTGTGTGTGTGTGTGCGCGCAAGAGAGAGAGGGGGGATGAGCGAGGGAAAAGGAAGGAGTATTTCTTATAAAGGGGAGATGAGAGACAGAATTGTGACGGAATCAACTAGCTGGTACAGTAAGTCAGGAAGCTGAAGAGAATATATCCCGAGGGTGGTGGGGGATATAATGGGAAGTACATAACATCACTACATAACAAGAGAATATATACCTCGAGGGTGGTGGGGGATATAATGGGAAGTACATAACATCACTACATAACAAGATAATATATACCTCGAGGGTGGTGGGGGATATAATGGGAAGTACATAACATCACTACATAACAAGATAATATATACCTCGAGGGTGGTGGAGGATATAATGGGAAGTACATAACATCACTACATAACAAGATAATATATACCTCGAGGGTGGTGGGGGATATAATGGGAAGTACATAACATCACTACATAACAAGAGAATATATACCTCGAGGGTGGTGGGGGATATAATGGGAAGTACATAACATCACTACATAACAAGATAATATATACCTCGAGGGTGGTGGGGGATATAATGGGAAGTACATAACATCACTACATAACAAGATAATATATACCTCGAGGGTGGTGGAGGATATAATGGGAAGTACATAACATCACTACATAACAAGATAATATATACCTCGAGGGTGGTGGGGGATATAATGGGAAGTACATAACATCACTACATAACAAGATAATATATACCTCGAGGGTGGTGGGGGATATAATGGGAAGTACATAACATCACTACTAATGCACTACATAACACATCTCAGTAAGAAACAGACAGATGTTGAAACCAAACCCCTCTACTGCTAGGCTACACCACGCCGAGATGGAACTCAGTCAGAGACGGACCACATCACATCACAGCCTCCAAAAACAACCGTTTAATTACGCCGACTCGCCTAAATTAACAGTGGACGAGCCCCAGCTTTCAAATCCACCTCTAAATAGCATTCGATCAAAGCGTGATGGATTTTATGTCCTTAAAAACACATCTGAAGTGCATTCCGGAGGGTAAAAACACAAACAATTCAAGACTAATAAGGCTCCAACTGTTAGAAGTCTGGAATCCGATAATTTTATGTGTCGATATTTCACACAGTAAAAGTTCCGTTCGTTCTAAACCACAAAGACATGCCGACTCATAAGTAGGGAGCTGAAGTAAAAGGATCCTGGTCGTTCTATAAAAGTCACTTTGACATGCCCAGTTTATTTCAGACTGTTTCATTTATGTTGAAAGGGGTTTGATTTGTGAAATGGCAGTTTGGGAATCATGTTTCAGCTATTAATGTCCACTGTTCTTGGCTGAACATCTCACCACAATACTCTTATTCCTCTATTCATAGTGCTTTCAGTCCATACCTTTACATTTTAGTCATTCACCAGACACACTTTTTATTGGATCGTTTATATTGAACCTTTATTTAACGAGGCAAGTCAGTTAAGAACTAATTCTTATTTACAATGACGGCCCACCCCGGCCAAACCCGGACGATGCTGGGCCAATTGTGAGCCGCCCTATGGGACTCCCAATCACGAATCAAACCAGGGTCTGTAGTGACACCTCCAGCACTGAGATGCAGTGCCTTAGACCGCAGCGCCACTCGGGAGCCCCACTGACCTAGAGCGACTTACAGTAAGGGCATTCATCTTAAGGCAGCCAGGTGAGACGACTACATACAGAATCACAGTCAGAGTAGCCCTTCTCTCATGCACATTCTGGGAATTCCTCCACTCTCTCTCTCTGTCATCCATCCAGACACTGCCCAGTCAGGCATCTTCCAGATGAATGATTGACCCTGGTGGGTTAGTGTAGGCACCCTTCAGGTATTAACAGCAGCAGTCATCAACATGGTCACATGATGCCTCCAACCCATCAGCCATTCTCCTCTATTTGGCTTATCTTGATAAGAGGAGCGGGTTACTCATTTGCACCCTGGTAGACACACACACGCACGCACACGCACACACACACGCACACGCACGCACACACGCACGCACACGCACACACACACGCACACGCACGCACACACGCACGCACACGCACACACACACGCACGCACACGCACACACACCTCTGGGAGTTGACCCTGATATAGTTTCATCTGGCCCA
>NC_042962.1:59581449-59598949 GCF_901001165.1 Salmo trutta | reverse complement strand
CCAGCCACCCAAGTCAGTTCTCTCTACTACCGCACAGCAAGCAGTACCGATGCACCAAGTCTGGAACCAACAGGACCCTGAACAGCTTCGACCTACAAGCCATAAGATTGCTAAATAGTTAGTGAAATAGTTAACCAAATAGCTACCCGGACTATCTGCACTGACCCTTTTTAACTATTACATGCGCTGCTACTTTTATTATCTGTTACTTTTATTCCTAATTATATGTAGAAAACTAAATGACCTTGTACCCCTGCACATTGACTTGGTACTGGTACCCCTTGTATTTAGTCAAGTTATCATTGACTTAGTACTGGTACCCCTTGTATAGGGTGGCAGGAGTCTTATAGGGTGGCTGGAGTCTTAACTAGGGTTGTCACGCCCTGACCAGGTGAACTCTTCTATTTTGGTCAGGGTGTGGCATTTCTATACTTTATTTTCTATGTTTTGACCGTGTTATTTCAGTCTGAAATAAATAACATGTGTTCGCTCCCAGCTGCGCCTTGGTCCACTTCTTCCTTCCTGCACGACGATCGTTACAGAACAACCCACCAAACCAGGACCAAGCAGCAGAGGAACGAAGAGGAAGGATGGACATGGGCCGAGTTAAGGAGGAGCATTTCCAGGGCGATGGAAGAGTTTAGGGAGACCGAGAGGCATCCCCAAGAATTTTTTAGGGGGGGGCACAAGGGCTGTTTGACGGGGCAGGAGCTGCCCGCCAGTCAACAGTCGTCGGAGCTGCCCGCCAGTCAACAGTCGTCGGAGCTGCCCGCCAGTCAACAGTCGTCGGAGCTGCCCGCCAGTCAACAGTCGTCGGAGCTGCCCGCCAGTCAACAGTCGTCGGAGCTGCCCGTCAGTCAACAGTCGCCGGAGTGGTCAGACTGCGCTGAACTGCCGGAGTGGCCAGACTGCGCTGAACTGCCGGAGTGGCCAGACTGCGCTGAACTGCCGGAGTGGCCAGACTGCCCTGAACTGCCGGAGTGGCCAGACTGCCCTGAACTGCCGGAGTGGCCAGACTGCCCTGAACTGCCGGAGTGGCCAGACTGCCCAGACTGTCCCGAGCTGCCAGGCGTCCCCAGTCCAGTCCGGCCCGTCCCAGCTCCCCGCACCAGGTTAGTGGTGCGTGTCCCCAGTCCTGTCCGGCCCATTCCTGCTCCCCGCACCAGGTTAGTGGTGCATGTCCCCAGTCCAGTCCGGCCCGTCCCTGCTCCCCGCACCAAGCCAGTGGTGCGTGTCCCCAGTCCAGTCCGGCCCGTCCCTGCTCCCCGCACCAGGTTAGTGGTGCGTGTCCCCAGTCCTGTCCGGCCCATTCCTGCTCCCCGCACCAGGTTGGTGGTGCGTGTCCCCGGTCCTGTCCGGCCCGTCCCTGTCCCCCGCACCAGGCCCACGGCGCGTGTCCACAGTCCGGCACGGCCTGTGTCCGGTCCACCGGTGACCAGTCCTGTTCCGGTCGGCGGCTCCGCTCCGGAGCCTGAGCATGCCGCTCCACCGTGGTCCAGTCCGGGCCAGAGGGGTAGGGCTAGGGTGGAGGCAGGGGGAGAAACACGCCCGGGCCAGAGCCTCCACCGAGGGTGAGGCGCCCACCCGCGTCCCCCCCCTAATAGACTTTAGGTTGGTGCGCCGGGAGTACGCACCGTTGGAGGGGGGGTACTGTCACGCCCTGACCAGGTGAACTCTTCTATTTTGGTCAGGGTGTGGCATTTCTATAGTTTATTTTCTATGTTTTGGTATAGCCTTGCTTTGGGGCGTATTTCTATGTTGGGTTATGTCGATTCCCAATCAGAGACAGCTGTCGCTAGTTGCCTCTGATTGGGGAATCATATTTAAGTTCCTTTTCCCCCCACGATGTTTGTGGGTTGTTGTCTCTTTTTGTTTGAGCAGTAGCGATACGTTTATTCTCTGTTTTGACCGTGTTATTTCAGTCTGAAATAAATAACATGTGTTCGCTCCCAGCTGCGCCTTGGTCCACTTCTTCCTTCATGCACGACGATCGTTACAAGGGTGGCTGGAGTCTTTGACAATTTTTAGGGCCTTCCTCTGACACCGCCTGGTATAGAGATCCTGGATGGCAGGAAGCTTGGCTCCGGTGATGTACAAGGCCGTACGCACTACCCTCTGTAGTGCCTTGTGGTCAGAGGCCGACCAGTTGCTATACAAGGCAGTGACGCAACCAGTCAAGATGCTCTCGATGGTGCAGCTGTAAAACCTTTTGAGGATCTGAGGACCCATGCCAAATCTTTTCAGTCTCCTGAGGGGGAATAGGTTTTGTCGTGCCCTCTTCACGACTGTCTTGGTGTGTTTGGACCATGTTAGTTTGTTGGTGATGTGGACGCCAAGGACCTTGAAGCTCTCAACCTGCTCCACTACGGCCCCGTTGATGTTAATGGGGGAGTGCTCGGTCCTCCTTTTCCTGTAGTCCACATGTTATCATTGACTTGGTACTGATACTCCTTGTATTTTGTGAAGTTATCATTGACTTGGTACTGATACTCCTTGTATTTTGTCAAGTTATCATTGACTTGGTACTGATACTCCTTGTATTTTGTCAAGTTATCATTGACTTGGTACTGGTACTCCTTGTATATAGTCAAGTTATCATTACTCATTATGCATGTATTATTACTTTTATTATTTTGTGTTTTACTTTTCTGTTATATCTCTATTTCTCTATGAGTTGTTGGGAAGGGCCCGTAAGCATTTCACTGCTAGTCCACATCTGTTGTTTACAAAGCATGTGACGAATACAATTAGATGTTATGTATGCGGATGACTCAACACTATACACATCAGCTACTACAGCGATGAAATGACTGCAACACTTAACAAAGAGCTGCAGTTAGTGTCAGAATGGGTGGCAAGGAATAAGTTAGTCCTAAATGTTTCTAAAACTAAAAGCATTGTATTTGGGACAAATCATTCACTAATCCCTAAACCTCAACTATATCTCGAAATGAATGATGTTTAAATTGAGCAGGTTGAGGTGACTAAACTGCTAGGAGTAACCCTGGATTGTAAACTGTCATGGTCAAAACATACAACAGTAGCTAAGATGGGGAGAGGTCTGTCCATAATAAAGCGCTGCTCTGCCTTCTTAACAACACTATCAACAAGGCAGGTCCTACAGGCCCTAGTTTTGGCACACCTGGACTACTGTTCAGTAGTGCGGTCAAGTACCACAAAGAGGGACCTAGGAAAATTACAATTGGCAGCACGGCTGGACCTTAGAAGTACACGGGGAGCCAACATTAATGATATGCATGTCAATCTCTCATGGCTGAAACTGGAGGAGAGATTGACTTCATCACTACTTGTTTTTGTAAGTAGTTTTGACATGCTGAATGTACTGCTGAATGTACTGCTGAATGTACTGCTGAATGTACTGCGCTGCCTGTTTAAACTACTAGCACAATTTGTATTTATTTATTTATTCCACCTTTATGTAACCAGGTAGGCCAGTTGAGAACAAGTTCTCATTTACAACTGCGACCCGGCCAAGATAAAGCAAAGCAGTGCGACAAAAACAACAACACAGAGTTACACATAAACAAACGTACAGTCAATAACACAATAGAAAAATCTATGTACAGTGAGTGCAAATGTAGAAGAGTAGGGAGGTAAAGCTCGGACACCCTACAAGACCTGCCACCAGAGGTCTCTTCACAGTCCCCAAGTCTAGAACAGGCTGCGGGAGGAGCACAGTACTACATACAGCCATGACTACATGGAACTCTATTCCAAAAGCAGTAGAATCAGATTTAAAAAACAGATCAAAAATGTACCTTATGGAACAGCGGAGACTGTGAAGAGGCACACACACAGGTACAGACACACGCATACACACACAAGCGCTAACACACGCACTCTACACACATGCACATTGTAATATTGTTGTATGGTGGTATTAAACATTTTGTATTGTAGATATATAGTGGTGTAATAATGTTATATGATGTACTGTTTTATCTTTTGTTTTATATGTGGGAGTGTGGTGCCTGGAAAACAACCTCTCCCTCAACGTCAACAAAACAAAGGAGATGATCGTGGACTTCAGGAAACAGCAGAGGGAGCAGCCCCCTATCTACATCGACGGGACCGCGGTGGAGAAGGTGGAAAGTTTTAAGTTCCTCGATGTACACATCACAGACAAACTAAAATGGTCCACTCACATAGACAGTGTGGTGAAGCAGGCACAACAGCGCCTCTTCAACCTCAGGAGGCAGAAGAAATTCGGCTTGTCACCCAAAACCCTGACAAACTTTTACAGATGCACAATCGAGAGCAGCCTGTCGAGCTGTATCACAGCCTGGTACGGTAACTGCACCGCCCTCAACCGCAAGGCTCTCCAGAGGGTGGTGCGGTCTGCACAACGCATCACCGGGGGCAAACTGCCTGCCCTCCATGACACCTACAGCACCCGATGTCACAGGAAGGCCAAAATGATCATCAAGGACAACAACCACCCGAGCCACTGCCTGTTCACCCCGCTAACATCCAGAAGGCGAGGTCAGTACAGGTGCATCAAAGCTGGGACCGAGAGACTGAAAAACAGCTTCTATCTCAAGGCCATCAGACTGCTAAACAGCAATCACTAACTCAGAGAGGCTGTTGCCTACATTGAGACCCAATCACTGGCCACTTTAATAAATAGATCACTAGTCACTTTATACAATGCACTCTAAATTATGCCCCTTTAATAATGTATACATATCTTACATTACTCATATCATATATATATATACTGTATTTTATACCATCTATTGCACCTTGCCTATGCAGCTCGGCCATCGCTCATTCATATATTTAAATGTACATATTCTCATTCGCCCCTTTAGATTTGTGTGTATTAGGTAGTTGTTGGGGAATTGTTAGTTTACTTGTTAGATATTACTGCACTGTCGGAACTAGAAGCACAAGCATTTCGCTACACTCGCATTAACGTCTGCTAACCATGTGTATGTGACCAATACAATTTGATTTGATGTAAGTGCCTTAATGTGTTTGGACACCAGGAAGAGTAGCTGCTGTCTTCACAACAACAGCTAATGGGGATTGCTAATAAATTGGATCAAACAAATGGCCTTAGTTTACCTGATTGTTGATCCAATTGAAATAGCTAGCTAGCGTAGCTTGGGGATAGCTACAGCTGGGTAGCCTTTCTAGCTAGCTGATATTTCTCTGTCAAATCACAGTTATGCCAAGATACTGTAGCAAGAAGTACCAGTGTCTGGAATGTATTTCATGAGACTCTTATTCTACAACACCTTGCTACAAAAGTAGCTTGCAAGTTTTATCACATGTAAAGACATGTTACAGTGGAAACAATATCAACAACTGCAAGTTGAATGCCCGGTCTTCAGTCAGCTCAGCTGTCAATACAATTTTCTATAACTGGCTAGTTTTGTCTGGTCTTGTCTCTCCTTATGTCCACTGTTAGATCTTTCCCGGGGGACAAATCCCAGTACTAACATCCCTACAGATGCAGGCTACATGTGGACATTGCACAAACATGGCACAAACATGGATTTGCTTACGAAGACAGTATGCCTACTCTTTACCTAGCAAATGGAAATAAGTTATGTATAGAGCACAAGAAGCACCAACATCTTTGGTCCAACTTCAGCTGTCCCAGAACTAGCATGGCATTCTGTTCTATTTCAATGATCTGGTCTAAAGTTCTGTCTGTCTAACACCACTGACATGTACAGCTCTCTGGGTGAGGTTCTGTCTGTCTAACACCACTGACATGTACAGCTCTCTGGGTGAGTTTCTGTCTGTCTAACAGCACTGACATGTACAGCTCTATGGGTGAGGTTCTGTCTGTCTAACACCACTGACATGTACAGCTCTCTGGGTGAGGTTCTGTCTATCTAACCACACTGATATGTCTCTTTTTCTCCTCCGAGATACAAACTAATACATACCAACAACTTACAAACACAAACATTGACTACATCTCCTCGGACCAGACCTGCATGCTCACACCCAATGCTGTAAAGTACTTAAGTAAAACTACTTTAAAGTACTACTTAAGTAGTTTTTTGGTGTACCTGTACTTTACTATTTATATTTTTGACTACTTTTACTTTTACTTCACCATATTCCTTAAGAAAATATTGTACTTTTTACACCATACATTTTCTTTGACACCCAAAAGTACTTGATACATTTTGAATGCTTAGTAGGACAGGAAAATAGTCCACTTCATGCACAATTGAATTCAAATATTTGGAAATAAGGCCAACTTAAATTACCAACACAGATGAGTCAAATAACTGGAAACAAGGCCAACTTAAATGACCAACAGAGATAAGTCAATAGTATATTTATTATGTTGAGATTGCAACTAATCTCCATCTAATATGTGAGAATGTCATTTCAGTTTGTCATATCATGAATCTAGCCCTCACCCACACTTACTCATTAACCATTCAGATGCTGATTTTGGCCCGTTTTAAAAAGGACATTCAACATTAGGTTTCACCTGGCAACAATTGTTTTCAGAAGTACATTTATTGGTTTGATTTGTCTGTCACTGTTTGTTTTGGAAACAGTAAGCAGATCACTGATCAACATACAGTACATCTGGAGACGTACACTCAGTTCAGTAACAACTTCATTTGAAAGTGTTCTTCTCCCTCACAATGGCCCGTATTCATAAAACGTCTCAGAGTGCTGATCTAGGATCAGGTCCCCCCTGCCCATGTAACCTTATTCATTATGATGAAAAAGACTAAACTGATCCGAGAACAGCACTCCTACTATGAGACACTTTGTGAATGTATCTCACAAACAGAAAGCAACACATGTTCACCAATATCAAATAGAAAATAAGAATAACAGCCATAATGAGGACAATAAACTTAGACTATTACAAGAACAATACATATGGTTTTGATTTAAGTGCTGGTAGGATGGTGAAATGGGAAAGATTTGTCGACGTTAAGGGTGAGTGATTGCATTACACACAGCCAATGCAAGGATTTCCCAGACATTATGGGAACGTTCATAGGATAACCAATCAGAACAAACTGTTCACGTACTGTACAGTATCTCAGGGCGCTGCTCTAAGAATACGACGACAGACTCTGTGATGAAACACATAACTGGGGCCTTGGTTTTAATCATCCTTGTGGATATGCCCATTTAATAAATGAAACCATTTTCATTTTCTAAACAATGAATCATGTTCTTACAGCAGCCTGTCACTGTCTATGACTCCATTACCCAGAGTGCATCTCTTCTCTCATTCTGAGGTACTCTGTTGTCTTTTCACCATCCCTGCCTGTCTACCTCCATAGGTCCTGACCTGTACCCACATCCACTGTGGTGTGGTAGGACTCTCCTCTACTTAAAGCCATCCTCATGGTCTTCAGTACCAGACACATTCTTTCCTCATCCCTCCATACTTTCTCCCCTCTGTTCTATGTGTCTCGTCATCCCTCCATCCCTCTGTCCTGGGCTTGTCTGTCTGTCGTTCCCTCCTCCATGGCCCGAGGGGGTTATCTATGGAGCTCTCCAGAGTCATTGGGACTCTTTGGGGACGTATAGGGGGGTAGGGAGGTGGGCCGGGGGCCTGAGGCCTTGCCATTGTCCTTCTCTTCCTCTCCCTCCACTCCTCCTCCTCTTCCCTCTGTTCTGTCAGTCTCCTCGGAACCACCCCGCCCGTCCTCGCTGGACTCGGCGACGTCTGATCCCTCCGACTCAGAGATAAGCTCCCCGTTGCGGTACTCAGTCCCTTCCACCCCATCGCTGTCCCTCTCCTCCCCCGCCTCCCCCTCCCCTGCATTGCTCATCTGGGTGGTGCTGTTGTGGTGCTTGACGTGGTAGCGCTGGTTCTGGAAGAACTTGACCAGGGTGTGCTTGGGAAGGTCCAGCTGGGCCGACAGGGTGTGGATAGCCTCCTGGTCAGGGTAGAGGCCCACGTCACCGATGAAGCTCTGCAGGATGGCCAGTGCCTCCAGGGAGATCCGGGTACGCGACCGCAGCTTTTTGGACCCACCACTGGAGCTGCCACTCACACTGCCGTTGTCCTTGCCTCGAGTCCCATCCGAGTTGTGACCCCTGGGGCCAGGTGTGGGAGTGGGGAGAGGGGATGGGTCCCGCATGGGAGATGGGGATGGGGCCTTCCTTGGAGGTAAGGGCTGCCTGTGCAGTGCCTGTGGAGAAAAGAGGAGGTGTCATGTTGAATCCCATCAGAGCAGACTGTCAACATAGGAAATCAGTCCACATTTTCTAAGTAATAATCAGTCCATTCTCTAAGTAATAATCAGTTCATTCTCTAAGTAATAATCAGTCCATTCTCTAAGTAATAATCAGTCCACATTCTCTAAGTAATAATCAGTCATTCTCTAAGTAATAATCAGTCCATTCTCTAAGTAATAATCAGTCCATTCTCTAAGTAATAATCAGTCCATTCTCTAAGTAATAATCAGTCCACATTCTCTAGGAAATAATCAGTTTGTTCTCTAAGTAATAATCAGTTCATACTCTAAGTAATAATCAGTCCACATACTCTAAGTAATAATCAGTCCACATACTCTAAGTAATAATCAGTTCATTCTCTAAGTAATAATCAGTCCATTCTCTAAGAAATAATCAGTCCATTCTCTAAGTAATAATCAGTCCACATACTCTAAGTAATAATCAGTCCATTCTCTAAGTAATAATCAGTCCACATACTCTCAGTAATAATCAGTCCACATTCTCTAGGTAATAATCAGTCCACATTCTCTAAGTAATAATCAGTCCACATACTCTAAGTAATAATCAGTCCATTCTCTAGGTAATAATCAGTCCACATTCTCTAAGTAATAATCAGTCCACATACTCTAAGTAATAATCAGTCCATTCTCTAAGTAATAATCAGTCCACATTCTCTAGGTAATAATCAGTCCACATACTCTAAGTAATAATCAGTCCATATACTCTAAGTATTAATCAGTTCATTCTCTAGGTAATAATCAGTCCACATTCTCTAGGTAATAATCAATCCACATACTCTAAGTAATAATCAGTCCACATACTCTAAGTAATAATCAGTCCATACTCTAAGTAATAATCAGTCCACATACTCTAAGTAATAATCAGTCCATTCTCTAAGTAATAATCAGTCCACATTCTCTAGGTAATAATCAGTCCACATACTCTAAGTAATAATCAGTCCACATACTCTAAGTAATAATCAGTCCATTCTCTAGGTAATAATCAGTTCACATACTCTAAGTAATAATCAGTCCACATACTCTAAGTAATAATCAGTCCACATACTCTAAGTAATAATCAGTTCATTCTCTAAGTAATAATCAGTCCACATACTCTAAGTAATAATCAGTCCACATTCTCTAGGAAATAATCAGTTTGTTCTCTAAGTAATAATCAGTCCATTCTCTAAGTAATAATCAGTCCACATTCTCTAAGTAATAATCAGTTTGTTCTCTAAGTAATAATCAGTCCACATTCTCTAGGAAATAACCAGTTTGTTCTCTAAGTAATAATCAGTCCACTTACTCTAGGTAATAATCAGTCCATACTCTAAGTAATAATCAGTCTATTCTCTAAGTAATAATCAGTCCATTCTCTAAGTAATAATCAGTCCATTCTCTAAGTAATAATCAGTCCATTCTCTAAGTAATAATCAGTCTATTCTCTAAGTAATAATCAGTCCATACTCTAAGTAATAATCAGTCCATTCTCTAAGTAATAATCAGTCCATTCTCTAGGTAATAATCAGTTCATACTCTCTACGTAATAATCAGTCCATTCTCTAAGTAATAATCAGTCTATTCTCTAAGTAATAATCAGTCCACATACACTAAGTAATAATCAGTCCATTCTCTAAGTAATAATCAGTCCACATTCTCTAAGTAATAATATGTCCATTCTCTAAGTAATAATCAGTCCATCCTCTAAGTAATAATCAGTCCATCCTCTAAGTAATAATCAGTCCATTCTCTAAGTAATAATCAGTTCATACTCTAAGTAATAATCAGTACATTCTCTAAGTAATAATCAGTCCACATACTCTAAGTAATAATCAGTCCACATACTCTAAGTAATAATCAGTTCATTCTCTAGGTAATAATCAGTCCACATTCTCTAGGTAATAATCAGTCCACATACTCTAAGTAATAATCAGTCCACATACTCTAAGTAATAATCAGTTCATTCTCTAAGTAATAATCAGTCCACATACTCTAAGTAATAATCAGTCCACATTCTCTAGGAAATAATCAGTTTGTTCTCTAAGTAATAATCAGTCCATACTCTAAGTAATAATCAGTCCACATACTCTAAGTAATAATCAGTCCATTCTCTAAGTAATAATCAGTCCACATTCTCTAGGTAATAATCAGTCCACATACTCTAAGTAATAATCAGTCCACATACTCTAAGTAATAATCAGTTCATTCTCTAGGTAATAATCAGTCCACATTCTCTAGGTAATAATCAGTTCACATACTCTAAGTAATAATCAGTCCACATACTCTAAGTAATAATCAGTCCACATACTCTAAGTAATAATCAGTTCATTCTCTAAGTAATAATCAGTCCACATACTCTAAGTAATAATCAGTCCACATTCTCTAGGAAATAATCAGTTTGTTCTCTAAGTAATAATCAGTCCATTCTCTAAGTAATAATCAGTCCACATTCTCTAAGTAATAATCAGTTTGTTCTCTAAGTAATAATCAGTCCACATTCTCTATGAAATAACCAGTTTGTTCTCTAAGTAATAATCAGTCCACTTACTCTAGGTAATAATCAGTCCATACTCTAAGTAATAATCAGTCTATTCTCTAAGTAATAATCAGTCCATTCTCTAAGTAATAATCAGTCCATTCTCTAAGTAATAATCAGTCCATTCTCTAAGTAATAATCAGTCTATTCTCTAAGTAATAATCAGTCCATACTCTAAGTAATAATCAGTCCATTCTCTAAGTAATAATCAGTCCATTCTCTAGGTAATAATCAGTTCATACTCTCTACGTAATAATCAGTTCATTCTCTAAGTAATAATCAGTCCATTCTCTAAGTAATAATCAGTCCATTCTCTAAGTAATAATCAGTCCATTCTCTAAGTAATAATCAGTCCATTCTCTAAGTAATAATCAGTTCATTCTCTAAGTAATAATCAGTCCATTCTCTAGGTAATAATCAGTTCATACTCTCTACGTAATAATCAGTCCATACACTAAGTAATAATCAGTCCATTCTCTAAGTAATAATCAGTCCACATTCTCTAAGTAATAATATGTCCATTCTCTAAGTAATAATCAGTCCATCCTCTAAGTAATAATCAGTCCATTCTCTAAGTAATAATCAGTTCATACTCTAAGTAATAATCAGTCCATCCTCTAAGTAATAATCAGTCCACATACTCTAAGTAATAATCAGTCCACATACTCTAAGTAATAATCAGTTCATTCTCTAGGTAATAATCAGTCCACATTCTCTAGGTAATAATCAGTTCACATACTCTAAGTAATAATCAGTCCACATACTCTAAGTAATAATCAGTCCACATACTCTAAGTAATAATCAGTTCATTCTCTAAGTAATAATCAGTCCACATACTCTAAGTAATAATCAGTCCACATTCTCTAGGAAATAATCAGTTTGTTCTCTAAGTAATAATCAGTCCATTCTCTAAGTAATAATCAGTCCACATTCTCTAAGTAATAATCAGTTTGTTCTCTAAGTAATAATCAGTCCACATTCTCTATGAAATAACCAGTTTGTTCTCTAAGTAATAATCAGTCCACTTACTCTAGGTAATAATCAGTCCATACTCTAAGTAATAATCAGTCTATTCTCTAAGTAATAATCAGTCCATTCTCTAAGTAATAATCAGTCCATTCTCTAAGTAATAATCAGTCCATTCTCTAAGTAATAATCAGTCTATTCTCTAAGTAATAATCAGTCCATACTCTAAGTAATAATCAGTCCATTCTCTAAGTAATAATCAGTCCATTCTCTAGGTAATAATCAGTTCATACTCTCTACGTAATAATCAGTTCATTCTCTAAGTAATAATCAGTCCATTCTCTAAGTAATAATCAGTCCATTCTCTAAGTAATAATCAGTCCATTCTCTAAGTAATAATCAGTCCATTCTCTAAGTAATAATCAGTTCATTCTCTAAGTAATAATCAGTCCATTCTCTAGGTAATAATCAGTTCATACTCTCTACGTAATAATCAGTCCATACACTAAGTAATAATCAGTCCATTCTCTAAGTAATAATCAGTCCACATTCTCTAAGTAATAATATGTCCATTCTCTAAGTAATAATCAGTCCATCCTCTAAGTAATAATCAGTCCATTCTCTAAGTAATAATCAGTTCATACTCTAAGTAATAATCAGTCCATCCTCTAAGTAATAATCAGTCCACATACTCTAAGTAATAATCAGTCCACATACTCTAAGTAATAATCAGTTCATTCTCTAGGTAATAATCAGTCCACATTCTCTAGGTAATAATCAGTTCACATTCTCTAGGTAATAATCAGTTCACATACTCTAAGTAATAATCAGTCCACATACTCTAAGTAATAATCAGTTCATTCTCTAAGTAATAATCAGTCCACATACTCTAAGTAATAATCAGTCCACATTCTCTAGGAAATAATCAGTTTGTGGACTGATTATTACTTAGAGAATGAACTGATTATTACTTAGAGTATGTGGACTGATTATTACTTAGAGTATGTGAACTGATTATTACCTAGAGAATGTGAACTGATTATTACCTAGAGAATGTGGACTGATTATTACCTAGAGAATGAACTGATTATTACTTAGAGTATGTGGACTGATTATTACTTAGAGTATGTGGACTGATTATTACTTAGAGGATGGACTGATTATTACTTAGAGTATGAACTGATTATTACTTAGAGAATGGACTGATTATTACTTAGAGGATGGACTGATTATTACTTAGAGAATGGACATATTATTACTTAGAGAATGTGGACTGATTATTACTTAGAGAATGGACTGATTATTACTTAGTGTATGGACTGATTATTACGTAGAGAGTATGAACTGATTATTACCTAGAGAATGGACTGATTATTACTTAGAGAATGAACTGATTATTACTTAGAGTCCATTCTCTAAGTAATAATCAGTCCACATTCTCTAAGTAATAATCAGTTTGTTCTCTAAGTAATAATCAGTCCACATTCTCTAGGAAATAATCAGTTTGTTCTCTAAATAATAATCAGTCCATTCTCTAAGTAATAATCAGTCCATTCTCTAAGTAATAATCAGTCCATTCTCTAAGTAATAATCAGTCCATTCTCTAAGTAATAATCAGTCCATTCTCTAAGTAATAATCAGTCCATTCTCTAAGTAATAATCAGTCCATTCTCTAAGTAATAATCAGTTCATTCTCTAAGTAATAATCAGTCCATTCTCTAGGTAATAATCAGTTCATACTCTCTACGTAATAATCAGTCCATACACTAAGTAATAATCAGTCCATTCTCTAAGTAATAATCAGTCCATTCTCTAAGTAATAATGAGTCCATTCTCTTAGTAATAATTAGTCTATTCTCTAAGTAATAATCAGTTCATACTCTCTACGTAATAATCAGTCCATACACTAAGTAATAATCAGTCCATTCTCTAAGTAATAATCAGTCCATACTCTAAGTAATAATCAGTCCATTCTCTAAGTAATAATCAGTCCATTCTCTAGGTAATAATCAGTTCATTCTCTAAGTAATAATCAGTCCATTCTCTAAGTAATAATCAGTCCATTCTCTAAGTAATAATCAGTCCATTCTCTAAGTAATAATCAGTTCATTCTCTAAGTAATAATCAGTCCATTCTCTAGGTAATAATCAGTTCATACTCTCTACGTAATAATCAGTCCATTCTCTAAGTAATAATCAGTCCACATACTCTAAGTAATAATCAGTCTATTCTCTAAGTAATAATCAGTTCATACTCTAAGTAATAATCAGTCCACATACTCTAAGTAATAATCAGTCTATTCTCTAAGTAATAATCAGTTCATACTCTAAGTAATAATCAGTCCATTCTCTAAGTAATAATCAGTCTATTCTCTAAGTAATAATCAGTCCACATACACTAAGTAATAATCAGTCCATTCTCTAATTAATAATCAGTCCACATTCTCTAAGTAATAATCAGTCCATTCTCTAAGTAATAATCAGTCCATCCTCTAAGTAATAATCAGTACATTCTCTAAGTAATAATCAGTTCATACTCTAAGTAATAATCAGTCCATTCTCTAAGTAATAATCAGTCCATCCTCTAAGTAATAATCAGTCCATTCTCTAAGTAATAATCAGTTTGTTCTCTAAGTAATAGTCAGTTTGTTCTCTAAGTAATAATCAGTTCATTCTCTAAGTAATAATCAGTCCATTCTCTAGGTAATAATCAGTCCATTCTCTAAGTAATAATCATTTCATTCTCTAGGTAATAATCAGTCCACATTCTCTAAGTAATAATCAGTTCATACTCTAAGTAATAATCAGTCCATTCTCTAAGTAATAATCAGTCCACATACTCTAAGTAATAATCAGTCCATACTCTAAGTAATAATCAGTCCATTCTCTAAGTAATAATCAGTCCATTCTCTAAGTAATAATCAGTTCATTCTCTAAGTAATAATCAGTCCATTCTCTAAGTAATAATCAGTCCATTCTCTAAGTAATAATCAGTCCACATTCTCTAAGTAATAATCAGTCCATTCTCTAAGTAATAATCAGTCCATTCTCTAAGTAATAATCAGTCCATTCTCTAAGTAATAATCAGTTCATACTCTAAGTAATAATCAGTCCACATACTCTAAGTAATAATCAGTTCATTCTCTAAGTAATAATCAGTCCACATTCTCTAAGTAATAATCAGTCCATTCTCTAAGTAATAATCAGTTCATTCTCTAAGTAATAATCAGTCCATTCTCTAGGTAATAATCAGTCCACATTCTCTAAGTAATAATCAGTCCATTCTCTAAGTAATAATCAGTCCATTCTCTAAGTAATAATCAGTTTGTTCTCTAAGTAATAATCAGTCCATTCTCTAGGTAATAATCAGTCCACATTCTCTAAGTAATAATCAGTTCATACTCTAAGTAATAATCAGTCCATTCTCTAAGTAATAATCAGTCCACATACTCTAAGTAATAATCAGTCCATACTCTAAGTAATAATCAGTCCATTCTCTAAGTAATAATCAGTCCACATACTCTAAGTAATAATCAGTCCATTCTCTAAGTAATAATCAGTCCATTCTCTAAGTAATAATCAGTTCATTCTCTAGGTAATAATCAGTCCATTCTCTAAGTAATAATCAGTCCATTCTCTAGGTAATAATCAGTCCATTCTCTAGGTAATAATCAGTTCATTCTCTAGGTAATAATCAGTTCATTCTCTAGGTAATAATCAGTCCATTCTCTAAGTAATAATCAGTCCATTCTCTAGGTAATAATCAGTTCATTCTCTAGGTAATAATCAGTCCATTCTCTAAGTAATAATCAGTCCATTCTCTAAGTAATAATCAGTTCATTCTCTAGGTAATAATCAGTCCATTCTCTAAGTAATAATCAGTTCATTCTCTAAGTAATAATCAGTCCATTCTCTAGGTAATAATCAGTCCATTCTCTAAGTAATAATCAGTCCATTCTCTAAGTAATAATCAGTCCATTCTCGAAGTTATAATCAGTCCATTCTCTAGGTAATAATCAGTCCATTCTCTACGTAATAATCAGTTAATTCTCTAACTCTAAGTCTGACAACACATATATGCACATTCATATAATAAACTGAAAAACTCAACAACAACAGAGACAGTAGAAGAAGTTCACTTAAACATAGGATGCACTTCCCCCTTAGTGGTAACTTATTTCATTGACTTTCTTGTGGGTTAGTTGTACTGTAACAGAGAGTTCCCTAGAAGCTCATAAACAACAGCAGCAGCAGAGAGTAGTTCCCTAAGGAATAGGATAGACTCCCCCCTTTTAGTGGCAGCCCATTAACATCCTAGGGGGTTAGTTGGAACGTGTGGTATTGGAGCTGAGATCCCATTGACCAGACAGAGAGGTCCCAGTCCCAGTCCCATCACACTCCCCTCTCCTGGGGCTTTTAGAAGGGCGGGGTGCCTGAACGCCCAAACACTGGAATGCTGCGCCCATAAATCTGTGGTCCGGGGAAATTAAAGGACCTAAATAAAGATAATAGTAATTATTTTTTCCCCTTCAATAGTATCATGGTATGTTTCAAATAATATTGAGGATAGGCCAGACCATGGAGCATTTGTAAATGCTCTTTGGTGGGTTGGTGAGAGAAGGCCTTTTGGTCTTCAGGAAATGTCTGGGCTAGTTGTTTTATGCCTCCTTGTCTATTTCTGATATCATAAAGGGGCAATCTGAAGTTTCGGTAACAAGCTGAGGGACGGGGCTGTAGAAATGTTACCACTCTCAAATTCATAGAGAGAGAGCTATGGACCATCCATGATATCAAAATTATAGTTTTAACCATATTTTGAGGCGATACAATGTTTGTTTACATTTCCATTGTTTAAAAACATTGGAGTAAAACAAGCTTATATTCTGGGTTCTGACGGGGTACAACAGTTGAACTGAGCTCATGAGGCATTTCTAAGTTGTATTCTTCAAGAATCAGTGGGTAAATATCATTGATTTAAAAGTTTAAAAAAATGTATGTAGCAACTGCAGATTTCCCCTTTAAAGGAGACTGACTGGAAGTGGATGACTTCGTATAAGGAACAGGTGGTGGGATAGAGAGAGAAAATTGTAGCTTTTTTACCCCCAAATAAAACTTCCCAGGCATCCCACCACTGTCCTTGAAACCCTTTAACAATCAATCCAGTCAGTCCTTCTATAACTCTAAATCCAATCCATTAAGAGAACACACAACATCACTAAAATATCATAACTCTAAATCCAACCCATTAAGAGAACACACAACATCACTAAAATATCATAACTCTAAATCCAACCCATTAAGAGAACACACAACATCACTAAAATATCATAACTCTAAATCCAACCCATTAAGAGAACACACAACATCACTAAAATATCATAACTCTAAATCCAACCCATTAAGAGAACACACAACATCACTAAAATATCATAACTCTAAATCCAACCCATTAAGAGAACACACAACATCACTAAAATATCATAACTCTAAATCCAACCCATTTAAGAGAACACACAACATCACTAAAATATCATAAAACTAAATCCAACCCATTAAGAGAACACACAACATCACTAAAATATCATAACTCTAAATCCAACCCATTAAGAGAACACACAACATCACTAAAATATCATAACTCTAAATCCAACCCATTAAGAGAACACACAACATCACTAAAATATCATAACTCTAAATCCAACCCATTAAGAGAACACACAACATCACTAAAATATCATAACTCTAAATCCATCCCAACAACAGAACACACAACATCACTAAAATATCATAACTCTAAA
>NC_042962.1:59551449-59576449 GCF_901001165.1 Salmo trutta | reverse complement strand
ACCCTCAGACCAGCCGTGATCATGTGATCTCTCAGTACAACCCTCAGACCAGCCGTGATCATGTGATCTCTCTGTACAACCCTCAGACCAGCCGTGATCATGTGATCTCTCTGTACAACCCTCAGACCAGCCGTGATCATGTGATCTCTCTGTACAACCCTCAGACCAGCCGTGATCATGTGATCTCTCTGTACGACCCTCAGACCAGCCGTGATCATGTGATCTCTCTGTACGACCCTCAGACCAGCCGTGATCATGTGATCTCTCTGTACGACCCTCAGACCAGCCGTGATCATGTGATCTCTCTGTACAACCCTCAGACCAGCCGTGATCATGTGATCTCTCTGTACAACCCTCAGACCAGCCGTGATCATGTGATCTCTCTGTACGACCCTCAGACCAGCCGTGATCATGTGATCTCTCTGTACAACCCTCAGACCGAAAGACTTCACAGGTCAAACCATTCTCTCTCATCAAAAACCAGTCATACAAAGACAGCGAACCAAACATGAATCCCCATCTGTCTCTGTCTCTGACCCAAACCGAGAGGATGGGTTCTGATGAGCTGTACACAGACATCATAACATATCCCAAGCACACCTCTCCTAGGTGGCCATTTCCAGTGGCTTCTAGATGGCTATCTTTATATTTGTATTTTTTTTTTTGTATTAACTTTATTTAACTAGGCAAGTCAGTTAAGAACAAATTCTTATTTACAATGATGGCCTACCAAAAGGCAAATGACCTCCTTTGGGGACGGGGGCTGGGATTAAAAATAAAAAATAACATATAAATATGGGTGAAAATGCACATCCCGACAAGAGAGACAACACAACACTACATAAAGAGAGACCCAAGACAACAACATAGCAAGGCAGCAACACATGACAACACAGCATGGTAGCAACACAACATGGCGACAACATGGTAGCAAAACAACATGATAGCAGCACAAAACATGGTAAAAACATTATTGGGCACAGACAACAGCACAAAGGGCAAGAAGTTAGAGACAACAATACATCACGCGAAGCAGCCACAACTGTCAGTAAGAGTGTCCATGATTGAGTCTTTGAATGAAGAGATTGAGATAAAACTGTTCAGTTTGAGTGTTTATTGCAGCTCGTTCCAGTCACTAGCTGCAGCAAACTGAAAAGACGAGCGACTTAGGGATGTGTGTGCTTTGGGGACCTTTAACAGAATGTGACTGGCAGAACGGGTGTTGTATGTGGAGGATGAGGGCTGCAGTAGATATCTCAGATAGGGGAGAGTGAGGCCTAAGAGGGTTTTATAAATAAGCATCAACCAGTGGGTCTTGCGACGGGTATACAGAGATGACCAGTTTACAAAGGAGTATAGAGTGCAGTGATGTGTCCTATAAGGAGCATTGGTGGCAAATCTGATGGCCGAATGGTAAAGAACATCTAGCTGCTTGAGAGGACCCTTACCTGCTGATCTATAAATTATGTCTCCGTAATCAAGCATGGGTAGGATGGTCATCTGAATCAGGGTTAGTTTGGCAGCTGGGGTGAAAGAGGAGCAATTACGATAGAGGAAACCAAGTCTAGATGTAACTTTAGCCTGCAGCTTTGATATGTGCTGAGAGAAGGACAGTGTACTGTCTAGCCATACTCCCAAGTACTTGTATGAAGTGACTACCTCAAGCTCTAAACCCTCAGAGGTAGTCTCCAGTGGATCCCTCTCCTAGATGGCTATCTCCAGTGGATCCCTCTCCTAGATGGCTATCTCCAGTGGATCCCTCTCCTAGATGGCTATCTCCAGTGGCTCCTACTCCTAGATGGCTATCTCCAGTGGATCCCTCTCCTAGATGGCTATCTCCAGTGGATCCCTCTCCTAGATGGCTATCTCCAGTGTCTCCCTCTCCTAGATGGCTATCTCCAGTGGATCCCTCTCCTAGATGGCTATCTCCAGTGGATCCCTCTCCAAGATTGCTATCTCCAGTGGATCCCTCTCCTAGATGGCTATCTCCAGTGACTCCCTCTCCTAGATTGCTATCTCCAGTGGATCCCTCTCCTAGATTGCAATCTCCAGTGACTCCCTCTCCTAGATTGCTATCTCCAGTGGATCCTTCTCCTAGATGGCTATCTCCAGTGGATCCCTCTCCTAGATGGCTATCTCCAGTGGATCCCTCTCCTAGATGGCTATCTCCAGTGGCTCCTACTCCTAGATGGCTATCTCCAGTGGCTCCTTCTCCTAGATGGCTATCTCCAGTGGATCCCTCTCCTAGATGGCTATCTCCAGTGGATCCCTCTCCTAGATGGCTATCTCCAGTGACTCCCTCTCCTAGATGGCTATCTCCAGTGGATCCCTCTCCTAGATGGCTATCTCCAGTGTCTTCCTCTCCTAGATGGCTATCTCCAGTGGATCCCTCTCCTAGATGGCTATCTCCAGTGTCTCCCTCTCCTAGATGGCTATCTCCAGTGGATCCCTCTCCTAGATGGCCATCTCCAGTGGATCCCTCTCCTTCATGTGCCACCACATACCGCATGCTCTGTCCCTCTAACATAAACAGACGCGGAGGACTCAGGAGGGCAGGCATTTGGAGTGTCTTTGATGAGGTCCCACAGTGTAACCCAGCACACACATGCTCACAGACACACATACACACACAAACACACACACACGCACACACGCACACACACACACACACACACACACACACACACACACACACACACACACACACACACACACACACACACACACACACACACACACACACACACACACACAAACACCAATGTATTTGTTGAAGAACCCACAGCCGTAACCCAGGACACACACATTCATACAGTAAGCACACACACACACACACACACACACATGTATGCCATATCCTTTGGCTGGCGTGACAGACGTTTATTTTATCTCTACCCGGCCCTGGACGCCCACATTGTTTATCTGCCCACGGAGACATGATGGTACGCCTCGCCTCGGGTGCTGACAATCAGATACCACAGCCTGTGGTACCAAACAACCAGCGCATGCTTGACATCCCCGCCCACATACCCCGATATGTGATCTTACCTCCCATCAAATCCACCACAGTTCATCAATCCAGTAGAAATAACATTATCCATTGTGTGGGAGATTGTGTGCATTACATGCATGTGTAGGCATGCACATGAGTGTGTGTGTGTGTGTGTGTGTTATGGCTGTTTACAGATATTTACACATTTTACTAAGCATCCTGATCACTGGAGGTCAGTAATTCACCTTTAGCTAGGCAGCTTCAAACAGAAACCACTAAGCACCCCTGGTATACTGTATATGTGTGGACTGACCTGGCTCTTGTTGGTGACCCCTGGTATACTGTATATGCGTGGACTGACCTGGCTCTTGTTGGTGACCCCTGGTATACTGTATATGCGTGGACTGACCTGGGTCTTGTTGGTGACCCCTGGTATACTGTATATGTGTGGACTGACCTGGCTCTTGTTGGTGACCCCTGGTATACTGTATATGCATGGACTGACCTGGCTCTTGTTGGTGACCCCTGGTATACTGTATATGCGTGGACTGACCTGGCTCTTGTTGGTGACCCCTGGTATACTGTATATGTGTGGACTGACCTGGCTCTTGTTGGTGACCCCTGGTATACTGTATGAGTGTGGACTGACCTGGCTCTCGTTGGTGACCCCTGGTATACTGTATATGTGTGGACTGACCTGGCTCTTGTGGTGACCCCTGGTATACTGTATATGTGTGGACTGACCTGGCTCTTGTTGGTGACCCCTGGTATACTGTATATGTGTGGACTGACCTGGCTCTTGTTGGTGACCCCTGGTATACTGTATATGTGTGGACTGACCTGGCTCTTGTTGGTGACCCCTGGTATCCTGTATGAGTGTGGACTGACCTGGCTCTTGTTGGTGACCCCTGGTATACTGTATGAGTGTGGACTGACCTGGCTCTTGTTGGTGACCCCTGGTATACTGTATATGTGTGGACTGACCTGGCTCTTGTTGGTGACCCCTGGTATACTGTATATGTGTGGACTGACCTGGCTCTTGTTGGTGACCCTTGGTATACTGTATATGTGTGGACTGACCTGGCTCTTGTTGGCGGCCACCTTGGCGAACAGGGCCTGGGACACCTTGGCTCTCTTCATCTCCTGCTGGATCTCATCATAGATCCCAGACGTAATGTTGATGTTGACCAGGGACTCCATCTTCAGGGGCAGCTCAGCACTGACCTGGGTCAGGGGGGGCTTGGGCTGCAGGGAGGAGAAGAGAGCATGGGGGGGAGAAAGAGAGAGGTTTTAGTGAGCAAGACTGGCTAATCGTCTAGGTTACTGAGTCCCTAAAGAGATTTCCTGCATTTGTTAACCTGTTAGTGTACTGGCAGGGGTGTGTCTGTGTGTGATGTGACTACAGTGTTTACCTGTTAGTGTACTGGCAGGGGTGTGTCTGTGTGTGATGTGACTACAGTGTTTACCTGTTAGTGTACTGGCAGGGGTGTGACTGTGTGTGATGTGACTACAGTGTTTACCTGTTAGTGTACTGGCAGGGGTGTGTCTGTGTGTGATGTGACTACAGTGTTTATCTGTTAGTGTACTGGCAACGGTGTGTCTGTGTGTGATGTGACTACAGTGTTTACCTGTTAGTGTACTGGCAGGGGTGTGACTGTGTGTGATGTGACTACAGTGTTTACCTGTTAGTGTACTGGCAGGGGTGTGTCTGTGTGTGATGTGACTACAGTGTTAACCTGTTAGTGTACTGGCAGGGGTGTGTCTGTGTGTGATGTGACTACAGTGTTTACCTGTCAGTGTACTGGCAGGGGTGTGTCTGTGTGTGATGTGACTACAGTGTTTACCTGTCAGTGTACTGGCAGGGTGTGTCTGTGTGTGATGTGACTACAGTGTTTACCTGTTAGTGTACTGGCAGGGGTGTGTCTGTGTGTGATGTGGGTTGTAGCCAGACCTGGGCTCTAATAGTATTTATTTTCTTTCAAATACTTAAACTTCACTTCACTGAGATTTCCAGACTCAATGGAACCAATGCAACAATCCCAAATGTGCAAACCCCACCCACCCTGGCGCTTCATGTAGGCTCAATCAAATGCTCAAAGTATTGGAGAGAAAATATAAATACTATTTAAACCCAGGTGTGGTTGTAGATGTGTCTGATGTGGCTATTCCCTGGTGTTTCTATTCAACGTACATGAGGACACCTGGGTATGTATGTGTACCTGTGTGAGTCGCTGGCCAGTGGAGCTGGAGTTCTGATTGGTTGGGGTCAGGTTGCCTAGGTTGAGGTTAGGGTTCATGCTGCGTTCACGCTCCTCCTGGTAAATGTGGTCGCGTTCGCTCTCGTGGAGGTTCAGGAAGTTCTGCATAGCTTTGAGGTTGACCAGGAGTGACTGCGAGGCCTGGCGAGGGTCCTCCTCCTTACGAAGGATCTCAGACAGCAGGCCCTGAGACACAAACACGCGCGCAAATGTCAGGTCTCTTAGCAGGGACCCTCCAAGTACCCTTTCATACTCTCTCTCATTACATCTCTCTCTCACACTACTCTACTCTACTCTACTCTACTCTACTCTACTCTACTCTACTCTACTCTACTCTACTCTACACTACTCTACTCTACTCTACTCTACTCTACTCTACTCTACTCTACTCTACTCTACTCTACTCTACTCTCTTTAGGTAGGAATGTCCCTATGTCAGTGTATTGGGCTTTCTCAACAGTCAGTATCAGTGCAGTGGAATTATATTCAGCTTTCAGAACTCTCATAAGACATGCTAGGGTTTAGACAGTTCTCTACTGATGACAAACCAACTCTGAGACCCTTCAAAACTACGGTGGTCACAGTTCTGGCCGTGGATCCCACTTTTTCTGGATATGTAGTCCGTTGCACTCAAAGATCCAGAGCTCCCCGGAGCTTCTGCGCATGTGCAGACCACATGTGTATCAGCTACTCTGGTGAACGGTGTTGTTTAATAAAGTTAGATCAAAGCTGAATCAATGTCGGCAAGATCCCATAACGATCACAGTATTCTACATGACAGAACTCAATATAATAGCCTAGTGTAACGTTACTGGAAGACAAAAACAACACTGCATTTAATAGTGCATGATAATTCTTAAAGTTTTACCGGTGAAACATCCATGCAGTATCATTCTGCATAGTAACCATTTGATCTCAGTCAGTTTCATGGAGATATGCATTTAGATCTTCTTGAGTGATGCAGTGTTGTTTAAAATTAGCCTACAGTGTTGTTTAGAAGTAGCCTAGTGTTGTTTAAATGTAGCCTACAATGTTGTTTAGAAGTAGCCTACAGTGTTGTTTAGAAGTAGCCTACAGTGTTGTTTAGAAGTAGCCTACAGTGTTGTTTAGAAGTAGCCTACAGTGTTGTTTAGAAGTAGCCTACAGTGTTGTTTAGAAGTAGCCTACAGTGTTGTTTAGAAGTAGCCTACAGTGTTGTTTAGAAGTAGCCCACAGTGTTGTTTAGAAGTAGTCTACAGTGTTGTTTAAAAGTAGCCTACAGTGTTGTTTAGAAGTAGTCTACAGTGTTGTTTAGAAGTAGCCTACAGTGTTGTTTAGAGGTAGCCTACAGTTGTTTCGAAGTATCCTACAGTGTTGTTTAGAAGTAGCCTACAGTGTTGTTTAGAAGTAGCCTACAGTGTTGTTTAGAAGTAGCCTACAGTGTTGTGTTGAATGACTGAGTGAACGAATCTTAGAGCAGATGGTGCTAACAAACTGCAGCCTAGCCTACCTGTATATTTTGCCAATTGGCGGCGCTGTTGAGTTTTGGCCACATGAGAAAACAATTTGCTGTTGTTTTTGTCAGTCCAGTAAAGTTATACTAGGCTATTATATTGGGTTGTGTTATGTAGAATACTGTGATCATTATGTGATCTGGCAGACATTGATTCTGCTTTGATCTAACTTTATTAAACAACACCAGAACCATTGGCCCGAGTAGCCTGTTCTCAGAGTAGCCTGTTCTCGGAGTAGCCTGTTCTCGGAGTAGCCTGTTCTCGGAGTAGCCTGTTCTCTGAGTAGCCTGTTCTCTGAGTAGCCTGTTCTCTGAGTAGCCTGTTCTCGGAGTAGCCTGTTCTCGGAGTAGCCTGTTCTCTGAGTAGCCTGTTCTCGGAGTAGCCTGTTCTCTGTGTGTAAAGTAGAGACTATAAACATGTGCAGAAGATTCGGGGGCTCTGGATCTTTTAGTGCTGTGGACCAAAGATCGTGAAAAAATCAGACCCGCAGCCACTCCTTACAGTTATAAGGGCGAAGCCTAACTTCATTGATGTATTGATGTCAATGGGAGATTAAGTGAAAATTCGACTTAAGTGGATGTTTCAGTGCTTAGAAATGGAAGTAGAAGTGGAAGTGGAGGTAGATGTCTCACCTGTGTGCGGTTGAAGGCCACCCTGGCGAACACAGCCTGAGAGACGCTGGCCCTCTTCAGCTCCTCTCTGACCTGATGGTAGATGTCCGGACAGACCTCCACGGCCGACGGATTCATCCCAGGATCGATGAGGCCTCCTGGGGCTTTGCAGGAGCGCGGGATGGGTGGGTGGTTGAGGAACTGTTGGTGCTGCTGCTGGTGGAGGGCCTGTGGACCGTGCTGGTGGGCTAGCAGGCGGCTAACAGCTAGCTGCTGGTTGATGAGGTGGGCCATGGCCAGTTGTTGCCTGACCATCTGAGGGCTGAGCTGGGGGGAGAGGAGACCGCCCGGGCCCAGTAAGGGTTGGAGGGAGGCCGGAGGACCGGGAGGGGGCGCCTGGCCTCTGGGCGGTGGGCTGTGGTGGTGCTGGCCGTGGGGTGAGTGCTGCTGAGACGGGTGGGGGAGGGCCTGTTGCTGGCTGGGGGTTTGGGGGTCCCCTAGTACAACCTTGAGGGGTAACCCTCCAAGCTGGGTTGGTGGGGTCAGGTGAGAGGGGGGGTGCTGTCCCAGGCCACATACGTCTGACATACTGTCCCTCTCCACTGCAGATACAAACAGACACGGTGGTGACAGGAGATCTGAAGAGATCTCAATACCATCTATATACAGGAGATGACATGGTGGTGACAGGAGATCTGAAGAGATCTCAATACCATCTATATACAGGAGATGACACAGTGGTGACAGGAGGTCTGAAGAGATCTCAATACCATCTATGTACAGGAGATGACACAGTGGTGACAGGAGGTCTGAAGAGATCTCAATACCATCTATATACAGGAGATGACACAGTGGTGACAGGAGGTCTGAAGAGATCTCAATACCATCTATATACAGGAGATGACATGGTGGTGACAGGAGGTCTGAAGAGATCTCAATACCATCTATATACAGGAGATGACACAGTGGTGACAGGAGGTCTGAAGAGATCTCAATACCATCTATATACAGGAGATGACATGGTGGTGACAGGAGGTCTGAAGAGATCTCAATACCATCTATATACAGGAGATGACATGGTGGTGACAGGAGGTCTGAAGAGATCTCAATACCATCTATATACAGGAGATGACACAGTGGTGACAGGAGGTCTGAAGAGATCTCAATACCATCTATATACAGGAGATGACATGGTGGTGACAGGAGATCTGAAGAGATTTCAATACCATTTATATACAGGAGATGACACGGTGGTGACAGGAGATCTGAAGAGATCTCAATACCATCTATATACAGGAGATGACACGGTGGTGACAGGAGATCTGAAGAGATCTCAATACCATCTATATACAGGAGATGACATGGTGGTGACAGGAGGTCTGAAGAGATCTCAATACCATCTATATACAGGAGATGACACAGTGGTGACAGGAGGTCTGAAGAGATCTCAATACCATCTATATACAGGAGATGACACGGTGGTGACAGGAGATCTGAAGAGATCTCAATACCATCTATATACTGTTCAGATACTAAATATATATTCAGGTAATGGGCGTTCCTTCCAACTCACCTTTAATATCAGGTTTATCCCGTCCTGACCACATCTTCTCCAGGTATTCACCTGTAGTGAAGTCACATGCTATATATCAGACTGGTTAACAAAATGATACACTTACACGGTACAGTACAACACAGTAGGTAGGTTACACAGCATTGAACTACATCCATCTTTTATCCATGTATTTATCCATCCATCCAGCCATGCAATTGACATCAACAGAAGGTCCTAAGACTGACAAGTAGATCCTCCAATCAGATTCTGAGGTAACTACGCTAATCCAATGGGAACGTCCCATTCCCCGTTTTACAACATCTGGAGGGCTGGTGTGTTTGTCTTTTGGGTGCAGAGCAGAACAGAACGAATACTATGGGCTGTAGGGAACCTGATCCCCTATTCCTCCCTCTCCCCTGTCAGACCACAGGCACCATTTATCTCCTCTCCCACTTCTCCCTGTGTTTGTGGTCTGGTGTCAACTTTGATCTGCCTCCATGTTGGAATGACACTGTTAGACAGGGAGGAGGGACTAAGGAGAGGGTAAATGGTCTGCTATGAGGTCCAAGTGTGCATGCATTCTGTATGTGTTGCCCCTGTGTGTGTGTGTGTGTGTGTGTGTGTGTGTGTGTGTGTGTGTGTGTGTGTGTGTGTGTGTGTGTGTGTGTGTGTGTGTGTGTGCCCATGCCCATGCCCCTGTGTGTGTGTGTGACGTTTCCCTGAGTGTGTGTGTAAGGGGATCTCCCAGTGTGGAGTGGCTGGCGGCTGCTTCTGATTAGAGGCTGACAGCGTTTGGTTTTCTCTGCTATATTAAGGGTGACATTAAAAGATTATGTAAACCACAGATCATGGTGGGGTCTCTATAGAGCTGTCTCTAATACCATGCATCATGGTGGGGTATCTAGTCTCCATAGAGCTGTCTCTAATACCATGCATCATGGTGGGGTATCTAGTCTCTATAGAGCTGTCTCTAATACCATGCATCATGGTGGGGTATCTAGTCTCCATAGAGCTGTCTCTAATACCATGCATCATGGTGGGGTATCTAGTCTCTATAGAGCTGTCTCTAATACCATGCATCATGGTGGGGTCTCTAGTCTCTATAGAGCTGTCTCTAATACCATGCATCATGGTGGGGTATCTAGTCTCTATAGAGCTGTCTCTAATACCACAGATCATGGTGGGGTATCTAGTATCTATAGAGCAGTCTCTAATACCATGCATCATGGTGGGGTCTCTAGTCTCTATAGAGCTGTCTCTAATACCATGGATCATGGTGGGGTCTCTAGTCTCTATAGAGCTGTCTCTAATACCATGCATCATGGTGGGGTCTCTAGTCTCTATAGAGCTGTCTCTAATACCATGGATCATGGTGGGGTCTCTATAGAGCTGTCTCTAATACCATGCATCATGGTGGGGTCTCTATAGAGCTGTCTCTAATACCATGCATCATGGTGGGGTATCTAGTCTCTATAGAGCTGTCTCTAATACCATGCATCATGGTGAGGTATCTAGTCTCTATAGAGCTGTCTCTAATACCATGGATCATGGTGGGGTATCTAGACTCTATAGAGCTGTCTCTAATACCATGCATCATGGTGGGGTCTCTATAGAGCTGTCTCTAATACCATGCATCATGTTGGGGTCTCAATAGAGCTGTCTCTAATACCAAGGATCATGGTGGGGTATCTAGTCTCTATAGAGCTGTCTCTAATACCATGCATCATGGTGGGGTCTCTAGTCTCTATAGAGCTGTCTCTAATACCATGCATCATGGTGGGGTCTCTAGTCTCTATAGAGCTGTCTCTAATACCATGCATCATGGTGGGGTCTCTATAGAGCTGTCTCTAATACCATGCATCATGGTGGGGTATCTAGTCTCTATAGAGCTGTCTCTAATACCATGCATCATGGTGGGGTATCTAGTCTCTATAGAGCTGTCTCTAATACCATGGATCATGGTGGGGTATCTAGTCTCTATAGAGCTGTCTCTAATACCATGCATCATGGTGGGGTATCTAGTCTCTATAGAGCTATCTCTAATACCATGGATCATGGTGGGGTATCTAGTCTCTATAGAGCTGTCTCTAATACCATGCATCATGGTGGGGTATCTAGTCTCTATAGAGCTGTCTCTAATACCATGGATCATGGTGGGGTATCTAGTCTCTATAGAGCTGTCTCTAATAACATGGATCATGGTGGGGTCTCTAGTCTCTATAGAGCTGTCTCTAATACCATGCATCATGGTGGGGTCTCTATAGAGCTGTCTCTAATACCATGCATCATGGTAGGGTCTCTAGTCTCTATAGAGCTGTCTCTAATACCATGGATCATGGTGGGGTCTCTAGTCTCTATAGAGCTGTCTCTAATACCATGGATCATGGTGGGGTCTCTATAGAGCTGTCTCTAATACCATGCATCATGGTGGGGTCTCTATAGAGCTGTCTCTAATATCATGCATCATGGTGGGGCCTCTATAGAGCTGTCTCTAATACCATGGATCATGGTGGGGTCTCTAGTCTCTATAGAGCTGTCTCTAATACCATGCATCATGGTGGGGTCTCTATAGAGCTGTCTCTAATATCATGCATCATGGTGGGGTCTCTATAGAGCTGTCTCTAATATCATGCATCATGGTGGGGTCTCTATAGAGCTGTCTCTAATACCATGGATCATGGTGGGGTATCTAGTCTCTATAGAGCTGTCTCTAATACCATGGATCATGGTGGGGTATCTAGTCTCTATAGAGCTGTCTCTAATACCATGGATCATGGTGGGGTCTCTAGTCTCTATAGAGCTGTCTCTAATACCATGCATCATGGTGGGGTATCTAGTCTCTATAGAGCTGTCTCTAATACCATGCATCATGGTGGGGTCTCTAGTCTCTATAGAGCTGTCTCTAATGACATGCATCACGGTGGGGTCTCTATAGAGCTGTCTCTAATACCATGCATCATGGTAGGGTCTCTAGTCTCTATAGAGCTGTCTCTAATACCATGGATCATGGTGGGGTCTATAGTCTCTATAGAGCTGTCTCTAATACCATGGATCATGGTTGGGTCTCTATAGAGCTGTCTCTAATACCATGCATCATGGTGATGTCTCTATAGAGCTGTCTCTAATATCATGCATCATGGTGGGGCCTCTATAGAGCTGTCTCTAATACCATGGATCATGGTGGGGTCTCTAGTCTCTATAGAGCTGTCTCTAATACCATGCATCATGGTGGGGTCTCTATAGAGCTGTCTGTAATACCATGCATCATGGTGGGGTCTCTAGTCTCTATAGAGCTGTCTCTAATACCATGCATCATGGTGGGGTCTCTAGTCTCCATAGAGCTGTCTCTAATACCATGCATCATGGTGGGGTCTCTAGTCTCTATAGAGCTGTCTCTAATACCATGGATCATGGTGGGGTCTCTAGTCTCTATAGAGCTGTCTCAAATACCATGGATCATGGTGGGGTCTCTAGTATCTATAGAGCTGTCTCTAATACCATGCATCATGGTGGGGTCTCTATAGAACTGTCTCTAATACCATGGATCATGGTGGGGTCTCTAGTCTCTATAGAGCTGTCTCTAATACCATGGATCATGGTGGGGTCTCTAGTCTCTATAGAGCTGTCTCTAATACCATGGATCATGGTGGGGTCTCTAGTCTCTATAGAGCTGTCTCTAATACCATGCATCATGGTGGGGTCTCTATAGAGCTGTCTCTAATACCATGGATCATGGTGGGGTCTCTAGTCTCTATAGAGCTGTCTCTAATACCATGCATCATGGTGGGGTCTCTAGTCTCTATAGAGCTGTCTCTAATACCATGGATCATGGTGGGGTATCTAGTCTCTATAGAGCTGTCTCTAATACCATGGATCATGGTGGGGTCTCTAGTCTCTATAGAGCTGTCTCTAATACCATGGATCATGGTGGGGTCTCTAGTCTCTATAGAGCTGTCTCTAATACCATGCATCATGGTGGGGTATCTAGTCTCTATAGAGCAGTCTCTAATACCATGGATCATGGTGGGGTATCTAGTCTCTATAAAGCTGTCTCTAATACCATGGATCATGGTGGGGTCTCTAGTCTCTATAGAGCTGTCTCTAATACCATGCATCATGGTGGGGTATCTAGTCTCTATAGAGCTGTCTCTAATACCATGGATCATGGTGGGGTCTCTAGTATCTATAGAGCTGTCTCTAATACCATGCATCATGGTGGGGTCTCTATAGAGCTGTCTCTAATACCATGGATCATGGTGGGGTCTCTAGTCTCTATAGAGCTGTCTCTAATACCATGGATCATGGTCGGGTCTCTAGTCTCTATAGAGCTGTCTCTAATACCATGGATCATGGTGGGGTCTCTAGTCTCTATAGAGATGTCTCTAATACCATGGATCATGGTGGGGTCTCTAGTCTCTATAGAGCTGTCTCTAATACCATGGATCATGGTGGGGTCTCTAGTCTCTATAGAGCTGTCTCTAATACCATGCATCATGGTGGGGTCTCTATAGAGCTGTCTCTAATACCATGGATCATGGTGGGGTCTCTAGTCTCTATAGAGCTGTCTCTAATACCATGCATCATGGTGGGGTATCTAGTCTCTATAGAGCTGTCTGTAATACCATGGATCATGGTGGGGTATCTAGTCTCTATAGAGCTGTCTCTAATACCATGGATCATGGTGGGGTCTCTAGTCTCTATAGAGCTGTCTCTAATACCATGGATCATGGTGGGGTCTCTAGTCTCTATAGAGCTGTCTCTAATACCATGCATCATGGTGGGGTATCTAGTCTCTATAGAGCTGTCTCTAATACCATGGATCATGGTGGGGTATCTAGTCTCTATAGAGCTGTCTCTAATAACATGGATCATGGTGGGGTCTCTAGTCTCTATAGAGCTGTCTCTAATACCATGCATCATGGTGGGGTCTCTATAGAGCTGTCTCTAATACCATGCATCATGGTAGGGTCTCTAGTCTCTATAGAGCTGTCTCTAATACCATGGATCATGGTGGGGTCTCTAGTCTCTATAGAGCTGTCTCTAATACCATGCATCATGGTAGGGTCTCTATAGAGCTGTCTCTAATACCATGCATCATGGTGGGGTCTCTATAGAGCTGTCTCTAATATCATGCATCATGGTGGGGTCTCTATAGAGCTGTCTCTAATATCATGCATCATGGTGGGGTCTCTATAGAGCTGTCTCTAATACCATGGATCATGGTGGGGTATCTAGTCTCTATAGAGCTGTCTCTAATACCATGGATCATGGTGGGGTATCTAGTCTCTATAGAGCTGTCTCTAATACCATGGATCATGGTGGGGTCTCTAGTCTCTATAGAGCTGTCTCTAATACCATGCATCATGGTGGGGTATCTAGTCTCTATAGAGCTGTCTCTAATACCATGGATCATGGTGGGGTCTCTAGTCTCTATAGAGCTGTCTCTAATGACATGCATCATGGTGGGGTCTCTATAGAGCTGTCTCTAATACCATGCATCATGGTAGGGTCTCTAGTCTCTATAGAGCTGTCTCTATTACCATGGATCATGGTGGGGTCTATAGTCTCTATAGAGCTGTCTCTAATACCATGGATCATGGTGGGGTCTCTATAGAGCTGTCTCTAATACCATGCATCATGGTGATGTCTCTATAGAGCTGTCTCTAATATCATGCATCATGGTGGGGCCTCTATAGAGCTGTCTCTAATACCATGGATCATGGTGGGGTCTCTAGTCTCTATAGAGCTGTCTCTAATACCATGCATCATGGTGGGGTCTCTATAGAGCTGTCTCTAATACCATGCATCATGGTGGGGTCTCTATAGAGCTGTCTCTAATATCATGCATCATGGTGGGGTCTCTATAGAGCTGTCTCTAATATCATGCATCATGGTGGGGTCTCTATAGAGCTGTCTCTAATATCATGCATCATGGTGGGGTCTCTATAGAGCTGTCTCTAATACCATGGATCATGGTGGGGTATCTAGTCTCTATAGAGCTGTCTCTAATACCATGGATCATGGTGGGGTATCTAGTCTCTATAGAGCTGTTTCTAATAACATGGATCATGGTGGGGTCTCTAGTCTCTATAGAGCTGTCTCTAATACCATGCATCATGGTGGGGTATCTAGTCTCTATAGAGCTGTCTCTAATACCATGGATCATGGTGGGGTCTCTAGTCTCTATAGAGCTGTCTCTAATACCATGCATCATGGTGGGGTCTCTATAGAGCTGTCTCTAATACCATGCATCATGGTAGGGTCTCTAGTCTCTATAGAGCTGTCTCTAATACCATGGATCATGGTGGGGTCTCTAGTCTCTATAGAGCTGTCTCTAATACCATGGATCATGGTGGGGTCTCTATAGAGCTGTCTCTAATACCATGCATCATGGTGGGGTCTCTATAGAGCTGTCTCTAATATCATGCATCATGGTGGGGTCTCTATAGAGCTGTCTCTAATACCATGGATCATGGTGGGGTCTCTAGTCTCTATAGAGCTGTCTCTAATACCATGCATCATGGTGGGGTCTCTATAGAGCTGTCTCTAATACCATGCATCATGGTGGGGTCTCTATAGAGCTGTCTCTAATATCATGCATCATGGTGGGGTCTCTATAGAGCTGTCTCTAATATCATGCATCATGGTGGGGTCTCTATAGAGCTGTCTCTAATACCATGGATCATGGTGGGGTATCTAGTCTCTATAGAGCTGTCTCTAATACCATGGATCATGGTGGGGTATCTAGTCTCTATAGAGCTGTCTCTAATACCATGGATCATGGTGGGGTCTCTAGTCTCTATAGAGCTGTCTCTAATACCATGCATCATGGTGGGGTATCTAGTCTCTATAGAGCTGTCTCTAATACCATGGATCATGGTGGGGTCTCTAGTCTCTATAGAGCTGTCTCTAATACCATGCATCATGGTGGGGTCTCTATAGAGCTGTCTCTAATACCATGCATCATGGTAGGGTCTCTAGTCTCTATAGAGCTGTCTCTAATACCATGGATCATGGTGGGGTCTCTAGTCTCTATAGAGCTGTCTCTAATACCATGGATCATGGTGGGGTCTCTATAGAGCTGTCTCTAATACCATGCATCATGGTGATGTCTCTATGGAGCTGTCTCTAATATCATGCATCATGGTGGGGCCTCTATAGAGCTGTCTCTAATACCATGGATCATGGTGGGGTCTCTAGTCTCTATAGAGCTGTCTCTAATACCATGCATCATGGTGGGGTCTCTATAGAGCTGTCTCTAATACCATGCATCATGGTGGGGTCTCTATAGAGCTGTCTCTAATATCATGCATCATGGTGGGGTCTCTATAGAGCTGTCTCTAATTTCATGCATCATGGTGGGGTCTCTATAGAGCTGTCTCTAATATCATGCATCATGGTGGGGTCTCTATAGAGCTGTCTCTAATACCATGGATCATGGTGGGGTCTCTAGTCTCTATAGAGCTGTCTCTAATGACATGCATCATGGTGGGGTCTCTATAGAGCTGTCTCTAATACCATGCATCATGGTAGGGTCTCTAGTCTCTATAGAGCTGTCTCTAATACCATGGATCATGGTGGGGTCTATAGTCTCTATAGAGCTGTCTCTAATACCATGGATCATGGTGGGGTCTCTATAGAGCTGTCTCTAATACCATGCATCATGGTGATGTCTCTATAGAGCTGTCTCTAATATCATGCATCATGGTGGGGCCTCTATAGAGCTGTCTCTAATACCATGGATCATGGTGGGGTCTCTAGTCTCTATAGAGCTGTCTCTAATACCATGCATCATGGTGGGGTCTCTATAGAGCTGTCTGTAATACCATGCATCATGGTGGGGTCTCTAGTCTCTATAGAGCTGTCTCTAATACCATGCATCATGGTGGGGTCTCTAGTCTCCATAGAGCTGTCTCTAATACCATGCATCATGGTGGGGTCTCTAGTCTCTATAGAGCTGTCTCTAATACCATGGATCATGGTGGGGTCTCTAGTCTCTATAGAGCTGTCTCTAATACCATACATCATGGTGGGGTCTCTGTAGACCTGTCTCTAATACCATGGATCATGGTGGGGTATCTAGTCTCTATAGAGCTGTCTCTAATACCATGGATCATGGTGGGGTCTCTAGTCTCTATAGAGCTGTCTCTAATACCATGGATCATGGTGGGGTCTCTAGTCTCTATAGAGCTGTCTCTAATACCATGCATCATGGTGGGGTCTCTATAGAGCTGTCTCTAATATCATGCATCATGGTGGGGTCTCTATAGAGCTGTCTCTAATACCATGGATCATGGTGGGGTCTCTAGTCTCTATAGAGCTGTCTCTAATACCATGCATCATGGTGGGGTCTCTATAGAGCTGTCTCTAATACCATGCATCATGGTGGGGTCTCTATAGAGCTGTCTCTAATATCATGCATCATGGTGGGGTCTCTATAGAGCTGTCTCTAATATCATGCATCATGGTGGGGTCTCTATAGAGCTGTCTCTAATACCATGGATCATGGTGGGGTATCTAGTCTCTATAGAGCTGTCTCTAATACCATGGATCATGGTGGGGTATCTAGTCTCTATAGAGCTGTCTCTAATACCATGGATCATGGTGGGGTCTCTAGTCTCTATAGAGCTGTCTCTAATACCATGCATCATGGTGGGGTATCTAGTCTCTATAGAGCTGTCTCTAATACCATGGATCATGGTGGGGTCTCTAGTCTCTATAGAGCTGTCTCTAATACCATGCATCATGGTGGGGTCTCTATAGAGCTGTCTCTAATACCATGCATCATGGTAGGGTCTCTAGTCTCTATAGAGCTGTCTCTAATACCATGGATCATGGTGGGGTCTCTAGTCTCTATAGAGCTGTCTCTAATACCATGGATCATGGTGGGGTCTCTATAGAGCTGTCTCTAATACCATGCATCATGGTGATGTCTCTATGGAGCTGTCTCTAATATCATGCATCATGGTGGGGCCTCTATAGAGCTGTCTCTAATACCATGGATCATGGTGGGGTCTCTAGTCTCTATAGAGCTGTCTCTAATACCATGCATCATGGTGGGGTCTCTATAGAGCTGTCTCTAATACCATGCATCATGGTGGGGTCTCTATAGAGCTGTCTCTAATATCATGCATCATGGTGGGGTCTCTATAGAGCTGTCTCTAATTTCATGCATCATGGTGGGGTCTCTATAGAGCTGTCTCTAATATCATGCATCATGGTGGGGTCTCTATAGAGCTGTCTCTAATACCATGGATCATGGTGGGGTCTCTAGTCTCTATAGAGCTGTCTCTAATGACATGCATCATGGTGGGGTCTCTATAGAGCTGTCTCTAATACCATGCATCATGGTAGGGTCTCTAGTCTCTATAGAGCTGTCTCTAATACCATGGATCATGGTGGGGTCTATAGTCTCTATAGAGCTGTCTCTAATACCATGGATCATGGTGGGGTCTCTATAGAGCTGTCTCTAATACCATGCATCATGGTGATGTCTCTATAGAGCTGTCTCTAATATCATGCATCATGGTGGGGCCTCTATAGAGCTGTCTCTAATACCATGGATCATGGTGGGGTCTCTAGTCTCTATAGAGCTGTCTCTAATACCATGCATCATGGTGGGGTCTCTATAGAGCTGTCTGTAATACCATGCATCATGGTGGGGTCTCTAGTCTCTATAGAGCTGTCTCTAATACCATGCATCATGGTGGGGTCTCTAGTCTCCATAGAGCTGTCTCTAATACCATGCATCATGGTGGGGTCTCTAGTCTCTATAGAGCTGTCTCTAATACCATGGATCATGGTGGGGTCTCTAGTCTCTATAGAGCTGTCTCTAATACCATACATCATGGTGGGGTCTCTGTAGACCTGTCTCTAATACCATGGATCATGGTGGGGTATCTAGTCTCTATAGAGCTGTCTCTAATACCATGGATCATGGTGGGGTCTCTAGTCTCTATAGAGCTGTCTCTAATACCATGGATCATGGTGGGGTCTCTAGTGTCTATAGAGCTGTCTCTAATACCATGCATCATGGTGGGGTATCTAGTCTCTATAGAGCTGTCTCTAATACCATGGATCATGGTGGGGTATCTAGTCTCTATAGAGCTGTCTCTAATACCATGGATCATGGTGGGGTCTCTAGTCTCTATAGAGCTGTCTCTAATACCATGCATCATGGTGGGGTATCTAGTCTCTATAGAGCTGTCTCTAATACCATGGATCATGGTGGGGTCTCTAGTATCTATAGAGCTGTCTCTAATACCATGCATCATGGTGGGGTCTCTATAGAGCTGTCTCTAATACCATGGATCATGGTGGGGTCTCTAGTCTCTATAGAGCTGTCTCTAATACCATGGATCATGGTGGGGTCTCTAGTCTCTATAGAGCTGTCTCTAATACCATGGATCATGGTGGGGTCTCTAGTCTCTATAGAGCTGTCTCTAATACCATGCATCATGGTGGGGTCTCTATAGAGCTGTCTCTAATACCATGGATCATGGTGGGGTCTCTAGTCTCTATAGAGCTGTCTCTAATACCATGCATCATGGTGGGGTCTCTAGTCTCTATAGAGCTGTCTCTAATACCATGGATCATGGTGGGGTATCTAGTCTCTATAGAGCTGTCTCTAATACCATGGATCATGGTGGGGTCTCTAGTCTCTATAGAGCTGTCTCTAATACCATGGATCATGGTGGGGTCTCTAGTCTCTATAGAGCTGTCTCTAATACCATGCATCATGGTGGGGTATCTAGTCTCTATAGAGCAGTCTCTAATACCATGGATCATGGTGGGGTATCTAGTCTCTATAAAGCTGTCTCTAATACCATGGATCATGGTGGGGTCTCTAGTCTCTATAGAGCTGTCTCTAATACCATGGATCATGGTGGGGTCTCTAGTCTCTATAGAGCTGTCTCTAATACCATGCATCATGGTGGGGTCTCTATAGAGCTGTCTGTAATACCATGCATCATGGTGGGGTCTCTAGTCTCTATAGAGCTGTCTCTAATACCATGCATCATGGTGGGGTCTCTAGTCTCCATAGAGCTGTCTCTAATACCATGCATCATGGTGGGGTCTCTAGTCTCTATAGAGCTGTCTCTAATACCATGGATCATGGTGGGGTCTCTAGTCTCTATAGAGCTGTCTCTAATACCATACATCATGGTGGGGTCTCTGTAGACCTGTCTCTAATACCATGGATCATGGTGGGGTATCTAGTCTCTATAGAGCTGTCTCTAATACCATGGATCATGGTGGGGTCTCTAGTCTCTATAGAGCTGTCTCTAATACCATGGATCATGGTGGGGTCTCTAGTCTCTATAGAGCTGTCTCTAATACCATGCATCATGGTGGGGTATCTAGTCTCTATAGAGCTGTCTCTAATACCATGGATCATGGTGGGGTATCTAGTCTCTATAGAGCTGTCTCTAATACCATGGATCATGGTGGGGTCTCTAGTCTCTATAGAGCTGTCTCTAATACCATGCATCATGGTGGGGTATCTAGTCTCTATAGAGCTGTCTCTAATACCATGGATCATGGTGGGGTCTCTAGTATCTATAGAGCTGTCTCTAATACCATGCATCATGGTGGGGTCTCTATAGAGCTGTCTCTAATACCATGGATCATGGTGGGGTCTCTAGTCTCTATAGAGCTGTCTCTAATACCATGGATCATGGTGGGGTCTCTAGTCTCTATAGAGCTGTCTCTAATACCATGGATCATGGTGGGGTCTCTAGTCTCTATAGAGCTGTCTCTAATACCATGCATCATGGTGGGGTCTCTATAGAGCTGTCTCTAATACCATGGATCATGGTGGGGTCTCTAGTCTCTATAGAGCTGTCTCTAATACCATGCATCATGGTGGGGTCTCTAGTCTCTATAGAGCTGTCTCTAATACCATGGATCATGGTGGGGTATCTAGTCTCTATAGAGCTGTCTCTAATACCATGGATCATGGTGGGGTCTCTAGTCTCTATAGAGCTGTCTCTAATACCATGGATCATGGTGGGGTCTCTAGTCTCTATAGAGCTGTCTCTAATACCATGCATCATGGTGGGGTATCTAGTCTCTATAGAGCAGTCTCTAATACCATGGATCATGGTGGGGTATCTAGTCTCTATAAAGCTGTCTCTAATACCATGGATCATGGTGGGGTCTCTAGTCTCTATAGAGCTGTCTCTAATACCATGCATCATGGTGGGGTATCTAGTCTCTATAGAGCTGTCTCTAATACCATGGATCATGGTGGGGTCTCTAGTATCTATAGAGCTGTCTCTAATACCATGCATCATGGTGGGGTCTCTATAGAGCTGTCTCTAATACCATGCATCATGGTGGGGTCTCTATAGAGCTGTCTCTAATATCATGCATCATGGTGGGGTCTCTATAGAGCTGTCTCTAATATCATGCATCATGGTGGGGTCTCTATAGAGCTGTCTCTAATACCATGGATCATGGTGGGGTATCTAGTCTCTATAGAGCTGTCTCTAATACCATGGATCATGGTGGGGTATCTAGTCTCTATAGAGCTGTCTCTAATAACATGGATCATGGTGGGGTCTCTAGTCTCTATAGAGCTGTCTCTAATACCATGCATCATGGTGGGGTATCTAGTCTCTATAGAGCTGTCTCTTATACCATGGATCATGGTGGGGTCTCTAGTCTCTATAGAGCTGTCTCTAATACCATGCATCATGGTGGGGTCTCTATAGAGCTGTCTCTAATACCATGCATCATGGTAGGGTCTCTAGTCTCTATAGAGCTGTCTCTAATACCATGGATCATGGTGGGGTCTCTAGTCTCTATAGAGCTGTCTCTAATACCATGGATCATGGTGGGGTCTCTATAGAGCTGTCTCTAATACCATGCATCATGGTGGGGTCTCTATAGAGCTGTCTCTAATATCATGCATCATGGTGGGGTCTCTATAGAGCTGTCTCTAATACCATGGATCATGGTGGGGTCTCTAGTCTCTATAGAGCTGTCTCTAATACCATGCATCATGGTGGGGTCTCTATAGAGCTGTCTGTAATACCATGCATCATGGTGGGGTCTCTATAGAGCTGTCTCTAATATCATGCATCATGGTGGGGTCTCTATAGAGCTGTCTCTAATATCATGCATCATGGTGGGGTCTCTATAGAGCTGTCTCTAATACCATGGATCATGGTGGGGTATCTAGTCTCTATAGAGCTGTCTCTAATACCATGGATCATGGTGGGGTATCTAGTCTCTATAGAGCTGTCTCTAATACCATGGATCATGGTGGGGTCTCTAGTCTCTATAGAGCTGTCTCTAATACCATGCATCATGGTGGGGTATCTAGTCTCTATAGAGCTGTCTCTAATACCATGGATCATGGTGGGGTCTCTAGTCTCTATAGAGCTGTCTCTAATACCATGCATCATGGTGGGGTCTCTATAGAGCTGTCTCTAATACCATGCATCATGGTAGGGTCTCTAGTCTCTATAGAGCTGTCTCTAATACCATGGATCATGGTGGGGTCTCTAGTCTCTATAGAGCTGTCTCTAATACCATGGATCATGGTGGGGTCTCTATAGAGCTGTCTCTAATACCATGCATCATGGTGATGTCTCTATGGAGCTGTCTCTAATATCATGCATCATGGTGGGGCCTCTATAGAGCTGTCTCTAATACCATGGATCATGGTGGGGTCTCTAGTCTCTATAGAGCTGTCTCTAATACCATGCATCATGGTGGGGTCTCTATAGAGCTGTCTCTAATACCATGCATCATGGTGGGGTCTCTATAGAGCTGTCTCTAATATCATGCATCATGGTGGGTCTCTATAGAGCTGTCTCTAATTTCATGCATCATGGTGGGGTCTCTATAGAGCTGTCTCTAATATCATGCATCATGGTGGGGTCTCTATAGAGCTGTCTCTAATACCATGGATCATGGTGGGGTCTCTAGTCTCTATAGAGCTGTCTCTAATACCATGGATCATGGTGGGGTATCTAGTCTCTATAGAGCTGTCTCTAATACCATGGATCATGGTGGGGTCTCTAGTCTCTATAGAGCTGTCTCTAATACCATGCATCATGGTGGGGTATCTAGTCTCTATAGGGCTGTCTCTAATACCATGGATCATGGTGGGGTCTCTAGTCTCTATAGAGCTGTCTCTAATACCATGGATCATGGTGGGGTCTCTAGTCTCTATAGAGCTGTCTCTAATACCATGGATCATGGTGGGTTATCTAGTCTCTTACTACTGCAGTATCTCCTATAAGCAGACTGTGTGTATGGACGTATAGAAAAATCATTAGTCCACTGATGATACAGTCCCAAAACGTTTTTCATGTCAGCAGTCAAGTTATCAAGATATTGGACTTTTAAGAACCAAACTGTCACTTGCAAAACGCATCATCATCATGATGTGGCCGATGACATGCAAAACGTTTTGGGACTGTATCAAAAGTGGCCAATTAAAACAATAGTTTTTGAGCTACAAGGCGGGAGATGGCCCCCCACAATCAAGTCTTGCTTTAGGCCCCCAAAAGCTTGAGCCGACACTACTCCAGAGCCAATGATAACTGTCTGCTGAAAGAAGGGCCCAACACTTGGGTCAACCTAAGGACTTAAAGTTAGGATCCCAGCCAATGACAGGCAATGTTATAGAGGAGAGGCATAGAGGAAGGTGCTAATGACATCTTATTGTCCATGTTGAGTGTGTAAGGTTACGGGAGCCAAGAGGGGACACACCTCACCTTGAATCCTTTTGTACTTCTGGTACCAGCGGCCAAACTCCTGGCACTTGGAGGTGGACACGTTGGCATAGTACGAGCTGTTGACTATGGCCGAGATCATACTCTGATGAGAGAGAGAGAGAGAGAGAGAGAGAGAGAGAGAGAGAGAGAGAGGTGAATATAGTGTATGTTTTAGTGAGTGTGTACTGTGTAATACTAGACCTATAAGGACCTGGAGCACCACAACACAGTCACATACTGTATGGACTGGAACACCACAACACAGTCACATACTGTATGGACTGGAACACCACAACACAGTCACATACTGTATGGACTGGAACACCACATCACAGTCACATACGGAAGAAAACAGATCTGCGTTGTTGTTTTGGAATCTGTATACAGGAAGTCATGTGTCATTTGAACGCCATGTAAGAAAAGCACACCACTTCCTGCAGCTAATGAAAAACAATCTAAGCCAGAGACTAAGATACATAACATGACATGACATGACATGACATAACATAAGATGACATAAGATGCTACCAGAGAGAGAGGGCCCTCCTTGGCACATGATTCCCCACCACTATAAGGCTAATACAATGCAGTACAACCTAAGCCAGAGACTAAGTTGCATGACATGACATGACATAAGCTGCTACCTGAGAGAGAGGGCACTCCTTGGCCAGGGAGCTCTGGTTCATCTCCTTCAGTAGCTCTTTGAGGGCGTTCCTCACCGTAGCGTGGTTCCACTGCTCTGATGGTAGATCCTCCAGCCTGGAAAAGCTGGAACCAGGGTTGGATTCATTACCACATGCACTTTGGCCAAAAACTACACATCTTAGTCCTCAGAATGATCTAGGATTTTTGCTTTAGACATGTTTAAAGCTGGTTTCATGACGATCACCCAATGGGGTGGCAGGTAGCCTCGTGGTTAGAGCGTTGGGCCAGTAACCGAAAGGTCTCTGGTTTGAATACCCGAGCCGACAAGGTGAAAATCTGTCGATATGTCCTTGAGGAACGAACTTAACCCTAATTTGCTCCAGGGGCGCAGTACTACTATGGCTGACCCTGTAAAACAACACATTTCACAGCACCTATTTAGTGTATGTGTTGTCATCCTGGTGCCAGCTAACCTGATATCAAACAGTGGCCATAATGATAGCGAGACTATCTACTCCTATCAACAAAGTCATAACCAGGGTGGATTGTTATAGTGTGCTGTGGTACTACCATGGTAACACTATTAAACAAACATTATTGACGGTTACCATTACCCACTGTTGATAAGTGACTCACTGTAAGTGCAGGTTAGCGTTTTTCGTCATGAATGTTGTTCTGGAGGCAGCTCTGCAGAGTGGTCACTAGCTGGCTGTC
>NC_042962.1:59541449-59546449 GCF_901001165.1 Salmo trutta | reverse complement strand
ATCTGCCTGCTCCACTACACAGTACACAGGGATCATCAGACCTGGAGAGAGAGAGAGAGAGAGAGAGAGAGAGAGAGAGAGAGAGAGAGAGAGAGAGAGAGAGAGAGAGAGACAGGTGGAGGATGGAGAGAGAGAGAGAGATAGCGAGACAGGAGACAGGGAGACAGGAGGAGGGGGAGAGAGAGAGACAGGGAGAGACAGGGAGACAGGGAGAGAGAGAGAGAGAGAGAGAGAGAGAGAGAGAGATAGCGAGACAGGAGACAGGGAGACAGGAGGAGGGGGAGAGAGAGAGACAGGGAGAGACAGGGAGACAGGGAGAGAGAGAGACAGGGAGAGACAGGAGACAGGGAGAGAGAGAGAGAGAGAGAGGACTGAGTGACAATAAACAACCTTCTCCATTACAGGAAGAAAGAAATGATGAATCCAATACAACCTGGGCTTGATATGAACACAGAGGGAGGGCTAGAAGATTAGCTCAGTTATTACTCATCATCATTTAGCAGACACTTATCCAGAGCAATTAGGGCTAAGTGCCTTGCTGAAGGGCACATCGACAGATTCATCACTTAGTCTACTCTGGGATTTGAACCAGTGACCTTTCGGTTATTGTCCCAACACTCTTAACTGCTAAGCACTCACACACAGCACATATCAATGTCTTGCATAAAGTCATTTTCTGAACCACTCATAACAAATTAAGGACATTCGGTTTCTTTCACGGATTAAATAAGAGACCAGTGAATAATTAGATAATTTGCTTTAGTCATGAAACTGTGACTTTTCCAAGCCTGAAACCCTCCATCGTACTCAGCTAATCCTCAAGGAGTAGTAATTTGGAGGAATCAATCAAGCTACTGACAGCACAACGACAAATGAACTCCAGGAAACCAAGTCTCACCAGGCACGCTATATCCCAATAACTCAGCTAGGGAGTGTGTGTGTGTGTGTGTGTGTGTGTGTGTGTGTGTGTGTGTGTGTGTGTGTGTGTGTGTGTGTGTGTGTGTGTGTGTGTGTGTGTGTGTGTGTGTGTGTGTGTGTGTGTGTGTGTGTGTGTGTGTTAGTGCGCACGCACGCATTTGTGGAAGTGTCCCTAAAAGTGAACATACACTGTACATAAACTGCTCTCTGGACTATAGTGTTAGGATAGCATGTGTGTGGCCCATTCCACACCGCCATACTGTGGTTTCAACAGAGAGGCTGATTTCCCCCAGTTCAAAGACAGCTCCCTCATTAACACTAGCAGAAAGCCATGGCTATGAGGAGGAATCCTTCTCTCTTCTCTTCTCGTCTCGTCTGTCTGTCTGTCTGTCTGTCTGTCTGTCTGTCTGTCTGTCTGTCTGTCTGTCTGTCTGTCTGTCTGTCTGTCTGTCTGTCTGTCTGTCTGTCTGTCTGTCTCACTCTTATTTTGGTCTCTATCTCTGTCTCTCTCTCTCTCTCTGTCTCTGTCTCTCTCTCTCTCTCTCTCACTCTCTGTCTCTCTCAATTCAATTCAAGGGGCTTTATTGGCATGGGAAACGTGTTAACATTGCCAAAGCAAGTGAGGTAGATAATATACAAAAGTGAAATAAACAATAAAAATGAACAGTTGTCACGTCCTGACCATAGAAAGATGTTATTTTCTATGGTAGAGTAGGTCAGGGCGTGACAGGTTTTTTTCCCTATGTTTTCTATTTCTATGTTGTCAGGGTCTAGTTTTGTATTTCTATGTTGGGGTTTTGTTTGGGATGATCTCCAATTAGAGGCAGCTGGTCCTCGTTGTCTCTAATTGGAGATCATACTTAAGTAGGGTTTTTTTCCCACCTAGGTTGGTGGGAGATTGTGTTTTTGAGTAGTGTATGTTTCACCTCTGCATCACGGTTTGTTGTTTTGTTCTTTAGTTTATGTTTATGTATTGCATAGTTTCACAGTGTAAATAAAATGTGGAACGACACACACGCTGCACTTTGGTCCGCTTCTCCTTACGACAACAGTAAACATTACACTCACAGAAGTTTCAAAAGAATAAAGACATTACAAATGTCATATTATGTGTATATATACAGTGTTGTAATGATGTACAAATGGTTAAAGTACAAAATGGAAAATAAATAAACATAAATATGGGTTGTATTACAATGGTGTTTGTTCTTCGCTGGTTGACCTTTTCTTGTGGCAACAGGTCACAAATCTTGCTGCTGTGATGGTACACTGTGGAATTTCACCCAGTAGATATGGGAGTTTATCAAAATCGGGTTTGTTTTGGAATTTTTGTGGATCTGTGTAATCTGAGGGAAATATGTGTCTCTCTGTCTGCCTGTCTGTCCGTCTGTCTATCCGTGTGTCAGTGTGTGTGAGTGGACGTGTTAAACTAGTAAATGAACAAACATTTGACCAACTGGGGACATTTTGTTGGTCCCCACAAGGTAAAATGCTATTTCTGGGGGGTTTAGGGTTAAGGTTAGAATTAGTGTTAGTGTTAGGGTTAGAATTAGGTTTATGGCTAGGGTTAAGGTTAGGGTTAGGGTTAAGGGTTAGGGAAAATAGGACTTTGAATGGTACTGAATTGTATGTCCCCACAAAGTTAGCTGCGCAAGACTGTGTGTGTGTGTCTGCTTGTGTATGTGTTCCTCTGTGTGTTCCCCTACCTCCGAGGGGCCGTAACGGGGTGCCGTTGAGGCGCGTGCGTGGACCCGTGGGGCTCCCGTTGACCTCTAGACGGCTCATCTTGCCCGGCGGGGGGGCGCAGGTGTCCGGGCTGTCCCCTCTCTGCTCGGGACGCAGACAGGGGCTCTCAGGACCACCACGCTCCATCCCCCTCCAACCTCCAGGAGGGACTCCCAACAGAGCATACGGACCTGCAGACAGGGGAGAGAGAGAGAGAGAGAGAGAGAGAGAGAGAGAGAGAGAGAGAGAGAGAGAGAGAGAGAGAGAGAGAGAGAGAGAGAGAGAGAGAGAGAGAGAGGGAAAGAGGGAGAGAGAGAGTGAGAGAGGGAGGGAAGAGAATGAGGAAGAGAAAATAGAGGAGGCATTTGTTCTTTAGGACAAAGTTACCCTTGAACATAGACACTGAACTAGGATCAGTGTACCCTCCCCTAAACTTAGTTTATCTAGGAGTCTACAGGCAAGTATCTACATCTTACTGGTGTTGACATTGTGGAGACTCCTTCAAATCAGATCAGGGTTTAAATAGTACCTGTTTTCTTTCAGATATGTTGAGCGTTTGAAAAGAGCCAGAGGCATTGGGTCAATTGATTTGCACTTTTGGGATGATTCCATTGGTTCCATTGTGCTATATATATCTGTTGTTTAGCTGGCATGGAATGTTTGTATCCTGTTCATTTGACTGTGATACTGTATGTGGTTGTTTAAGATGAATGCACCTACTGTAAGTCACTCTGGATAAGAGCATATGCTAAATGACTAAAATGTCAAATGTACATGTTTTACATACAGATCTCATATGACTGTGTTTAATTATTATTGTAAAAAAATATATTGCTGTCACAAATGTAAAAGAAAAGTGTACATTTCACAGTAAAACTTAGCAGTACTACTTACTCTGAGAGTCAGGTGGATATTGTAGCATTTAGCAAAACTATTTCATTATTTGTCTTTCTGAAATGAAACCATCAAGTGATAGATTTTAAACAAATACCTGTCTGTTGTTGAACAACCCCATGCCAATATGAGATAGTGAAAAAACACCAATCTGTTTCATCATTTCTTAAAAACAATAAAAGCTCATTTCTCAACATTTCTGAAAAAGGATGAATAGCGTTTTGAAATGAAACCCTTTAGTTGTATCAAACTCCCACTGAGATGAGCGCTGTATCCGTTCATGTTGTGTTGGAGGCGTGAGTGCTGTGGTCATTTCCTCCCTGTACCCATCAACCCTCCCATACTGAAGACATTACTTTTTATTTACAGATGACGAGAGCAGAAAAAGCAGACCACAATAAACAAACAGAAACCCAGCATCTGGTGGAAATCACCAGGCTCTTCGCTGTAAATAATATCACTGACTGCTATCAGACTCTATAGTCATCCATACATAACCAAATCTCATGCTAGGCAGGCCTGTCAATTTACAGTTCAGTCCTTTAGCAGACACTCTTATCCAGAGGGACTTACAGGAGAAATCAGGATTCAGTGCCTTGCTCAGGGGCACATCAACAGATTATTTCTTCACCTCTGGGATTTGAACCAACAACTTCTCAGTTACTGGCCCATCGCTCTAACCGCGAGGCTACCTGCCGCCCTGTCTGTGGCCAGAGATGATACAGTATGTAAAGCCAGGTCTACTGTTTGACCAAAAGGCTATACCACTAATCTAGGAGGTGATAGTTGGCTTTTCAGGCAACGTTATTTACAACAACAGGCTATAACTTGACGCACTACTTTAAAGACATAAAGGTTCCCAATTCATGAGCAACCGTCTTCGCCCCAAAGCATGAAGTTCTGAGCTAAAGTAACTGGTGCCTCGGGCAGACGGAGGGGGTTTGGAACCTCAATTAACCGTGTCTGAGATCTGACCACTTCCATTGGCTGTCTGACTTTAGCTCACCGGGCTAACACAGTCTTGTGGCCAGCAGGACAATCGGGTTTGAACCCCCAGACTGTCACACAACTATTATAGAAGCAGGAGCAGTCTGCTGCCTATCTGGCTTCAGCTCAGCGGGCTAACACAGTCTCGTGGTGTGCAGGAGACATGGGTTCAAACTGCAGTCTGCCACCACCCTCTAGACGTAAAGGGGCTATCTGTCATGCAATCTGATGTGTTTGTTTCACAATCTGTGGTTTCCCCTGGCATGATAATTAACCCATTCTGGCCTGAAAGCAGCACATGATGACAATAAAAAGCACATGCCAAATGAATAACAGCCTTTAAAAAGAGCCTTCCAACACAAACTCAGAATATTGTAATACGGAAGAACCCGAGCCGCCTCTCTGTTTAACTGGAAAGACCAGTCACTTTCTTTATTTCCCATAGGACTGCATAGCTGAGACATCTTAGGCCTGAC
>NC_042962.1:59501449-59536449 GCF_901001165.1 Salmo trutta | reverse complement strand
AACATACACATACAGACACACAGAAACCACTTCAAGTGTACAACGCTGGGAGACTGTACAGACACATAGAGACCACACACTGGAGCAACTACACTCACTACAGTATACTACACTCACTACAGTATACTACACTCACTACAGTATACTACACCCACTACAGTATACTACACTCACTAGAGAATACTACACTCACTACAGTATACTACACTCACTAGAGCATACTACACTCACTACAGAATACTACACTCACTGGGGCATACTACGCTCACTACAGTATACTACACTCACCTCAGTATACTACACTCACCACAGTATACTACACTCACTAGAGCATACTACACTCACTACAGTATACTACACTCACTAGAGCATACTACACTCACTACAGTATACTACACTCACTACAGAATACTACACTCACTACAGTATACTACACTCACTACACTATACTACACTCACTACAGTATACTACACTCACATGGATGCCAAATGTACTAGACAACACAGGGTCAACATAGTAACACACAGTCATACCATTCACTGTGAAAACCCAGTACTGCATAAGCCATATTTTATTAAAGTACCATTCAAATATTTTCTCTTCAAAATACCTTTCAATGCTAGTTTGATAACTTGTTTCAACTCAAACTTTAATTCAAACATGGAGCCAATTGATGGAATTTAATCAAACCTACCACACCAAAGCATGTTTTTATTAACTAGGCCTACTGCCCGGCCATGCCCATTCACTCTGAAAACTGAAAGCTTCTACCTGTGTCTCTTTGTTAACAACAGATGGTGCGCAATCTCTAATGTTAAGGAAATCTTGAGTTTTTTCTCGCCTGAGTTAGAATACCTCAGGATAAGCTGCAAACCATACTATTTCCCATGAGAGTTTTCATCCATGTTTTTCATAGCTGTCTATTTACCACCACAAACCGATGCTGGCACTAAGACCACACTCAACGAGCTGTATAGCGCCATAAGCAAACAAGAAAATGCACATTCAGAGGCGGTGATCCTAGTGGCCAGTCATTTTAATGCAGGGAAACTGAAATCCATTTTACCACATTTTTACCAGCATGTCACCTGTACAACAAGGGTTGACAAAATTCTAGATCACCTTTACTCAAAACACAGAAATGCATACAAGGCTCTCCCTCTTTCTCCATTTGGCAAATCTGACCATAACTCTATCCAACTGTTTCATGCTTACAAGTAAAAACTCAAACAGGAAGTACCAGTGCGAAGTGGTCCGATAAAGCGGATGCTAAACTACAGGACTGTTTCACTTGTACAGACTGGAATATGTTCTGGGATTCATCCGATAACATTCAGGATTTTACCACACCAGTCTTCAGCTTTATTAATAAGTTTATCCCAACCAGAAGACATGGATTACAGCCAACATCCGCACTGAGCTGAAGGCTAGAGCACCGCTTTCAAGGAGTGGGACACTAATCGGGACGCTTATACGAAATCCCGCAATGACCTCCGACGAACCATCACACTGGCAAAGTGTCAATACAGGACTAAGATCGAATCCTACAGTACTACGCCAGCTCTGGCGCTCGTTGGATGTGGCAGGGCTAGCAAACTATCCCAGATTACAAAGGGAAACCCAGCTGTGAGCTGCCCAGTGACACGAGCATACCAGACGAGCTATATGCCTTCTATGTTCGCTTCGAGGCAAGCAAATCTGAACCATGCATTAGAGCACCAGCTGTTCAGGACGACTGTGTGATAACGCTCTCCAAAACCGATGTGAGCAAGACCTTTAAACAGGTTAACCTTCACAAGGCCGCAGGGCCAGACGGATTACCAAGACGTGTACTCCGAGCGTGCACTGACCAGCTGGCAAGTGCCTTCACTGACTTCACAGTCTGTAATACCTACATGTTTCAAGCATAGTCCCTGTGCCCAAGAACGCCAAGGTAACCTGTCTAAATGACTATCGCACCAAAGCACTCACATCTGTATCCATGAAATGCTTTGAAAGGTTGGTCATGGCTCACATCAACACCTTAATCCCACTCACCCGGAACCCATTCCAATTCACATACTGCCCCAACACAATGTCATTTTTTTGTGCCTATTTTTCACCCCAATTTTGATCTTGTCTCATCTCTGCAACTCCACAACAGGCTCGGGAGGCGAAGGTCGAGTGTCCCCCGAAACATGTCCCACCAAACCGCGCTTCTTAACCCCCGCCCGCTTAACCCTAAAAGCAGCCGCACCAATGTGTCGGAGGAAACACCATTCAACCAACGACCAAGGTCAGCCTGCAGGTGCCCAGCCCGCCACAAAAAATGTCTAGAGCGCAATGAGTTAAGTAATGCCCCCTTGGCCAAACCCAGACGATGCTGGGCCAATTGTGCACCGCACTATGGGAATCCCGATCAAGGCCTTGGACCGAACCCAGGTCTGTAGTGACACCTCTAGCAGTGCCTTAGACCGCAGCCCCACTTGGGAGGCCCCAGATGATGCAATCTCTATCGCACTCTTACACTACCATTTCCCATCTGGACAAGAGGAACACCCATGTAAGAATGCTGCTGTTGACTACAGCTCAGCGTTCAACACCATAGTGCCCTCCAAGCTCATCACAAAGCTAAGGACCCTGGCACAGAACACCTCCTTCTGAAACTGGACTTCCTGATGAGCCGCCCACAGGCGGTGAGGGTAGGCAACAGCACATCCGCCACACTGACCCTCAACACAGGGGCCCCTCAGGGGTGGGTGCTTAGTCTCCTCATTTACTCTGTTCACACATGACTACGTGGCCACGCATGACTCCAACACCATCATTAAGTTTGCCGACAACACGACAGTGGTAGGCCTGATTACCAACGACGATGAGACACCCTATAGGTGGGAGGACAGAGACCTGGCAGTGTGGTGCCAGAACAACAACCTCTCCCTCAACATCAGCAAGACAAAGGAGATGATCGTGGACTACAGAAACGGAGGGCCTGGTACGCCCCCATTCACATCAACAGGGCCACAGTGGAGCGGGTCGAGAGCTTCAAGTTCCTCGGTGTCCACATCACCAAGGATCTATCATGGTCCAAACACCCCAACACAGGCGTGAAGATGGTACAACAATGCCTCTTCCCCTCAGGAGGCTGAAAAGATTTGTCATGGGCCCTCAGATCCTCAGTTCTACAGCTACACCATTGACAGTATCTTGACTGGCTGCATCACCGCTTGGTATGGTAACTGCTTGGCATCCGACCACAAGGCGCTACAGAGGATTGTGCGTATGGCCCAGTACATTACTGTGACCAAGCTCCCTGCTATCCAGGACCTCTATACCAGGTGGTGTCAGAGGAAGGCCCTAAAAATTGTCAAGGACTCCTGCCACCCAAGTCATAGACTGTTCTCTCTGCTACCGCATGGCAAGCGGTACCGATGCACCAAGTCTGTTACCAACAGGTCCCTGAACAGCTTCTACCCCCTAGCCATGAGACTGCTAAACAAGACAGCTAAATATATTGTTTGTTAAATAGTTAACCAAATAGCAACCTGGACTATCTGCATTGAAGCTTTTTCCACTAACATTTTTGTCTGATCACATACGGTATGCTGCTGCTACTGTTAATTATCAGTCACTTAATCCTAGGTATATGTACATATCTAACTAAATTACCTTGTATCCCTGCACATCGACTTGGCACTGATACCCCTTGTGTATACTGTGCATTCAGAAAGTATTCAGGCCCATTCCCTTTTTCCACATTTTGTTACGTAACAGCCTTATTCTAAAATTGATTAAATAAAACATTTTTCTCATCAATCTACACGCAATACCCCATAATGACAAAGTGAAAACAGGTTTTTGCAAATTTTTGCTAATTTATTGAAAGCAGAAATACCTTATTTACAGAAGTATTCAGACCCTTTGCCATGAGACTCAAAATTGAGCTCAGGTGCATCCTGTTTCCATTGATCATCCTTGAGATGTTTCTACAACTTGATTGGAGTCCACCTGTGGTAAATCCAATTGATTGGACATGATTTGGAAAGGCCTGTCTATATAAGGTCCCAGAGTTGACAGTGCATGTCAGAGCAAAAACCAAGCCATGAGGCGGAAGGAATTGGCCATTGAGCTCCGAGACAGGATTGTGTCAAGGCTCATATGTGGGGAAGCGTACCAAAAAATGTCTGCAGCATTGAAGTTCCCCAAGAACACGTGGCCTCCATCATTCTTAAATGGAAGAAGTTTGGAACCACCAAGACTCTTCCTAGAGCTGGCCGCCCCACCAAACTGAGCAATCGGGGGAGAAGGTCGTTGGTCAGGGAGATGACCAAGAACCCGATGGTCACTCTGACAGAGCTCCAGAGTTCCTCTGTGGAGATGGGAGAACCTTCCAGAAGGACAACCATCTCTGCAGCACTCCACCAATCAGGCCTTTATGTTAGAGTGGCCAGACGGAAGCCACTCCTCAGTAAAAGGTACATAACAGCCCGCTTGGAGTTTGCCAAAAGGCACCTAAAGGACTCTCAGACCATGAGAAACAAGATTCTCTGGACTGATGAAACCAAGATTAAACTATTTGGCCTGAATACCAAGTGTCAATTCTGGAGGAAACCTGGTACCATCCCTACTGAGAAGCATGGTGGTGGCAGCATCATGCTGTGGGGATGTCTTTCAGCGGCAGGGACTGGGAGACTTGTCAGGATCGAGGCAAAGATGAACGGAGCAAAGTACAGAGAGATCTTTGATGAAAACCTCAGGACCTCAGAATGGGCTCAGGACCTCAGAATGGGTAGAAGGTTCACCTTCCAACCGGACAAAAACTCTAAGCACACAGCCAAGACAAGGCAGGAGTGACAACGCAGGAGTCCCTGATGTTCTTGAGTGGCCCATCCAGAGCCCGGACTTGGACCTGATCGAACATCTCTGGAGATACCTGAAAATAGCTGTGCCAAGCTTGTAGCATCATATCCAAGACAACTTAAGGCTGTAATTGCTGCCAAAGGTGCTTCAACAAAGTACTGAGTAAATGGTCTGAATATTTATATAAATGTCATATTTCCGGGGGGTTTTTTGTACATTTGCAAAAATGTCCAAAAACCTGTTTTTGTTTTGTCATCATGTGGTATTGTGTGTAGATTGATGAGGGGGAAAAACAATTTAATCCATTTTAGACTAAGGCTGTAACGTAACAAAATGTGGAAAAAGTCAAGGGGTCTGAATACTTTCCGAATGCACTGTAGCCAAGTTATCATTACTCATTGTGAATGTATTATTACTTACAGTCTTATTACATCTTTTACTTTTCTATTATTTGTCTATTTTCTTGTTCTCTGCATTGTTGGGAAGGGCCTTAAGTAAACATTTCACTGTTAGTCTACACCTATTGTTTATGAAGCATGTGATGAATAAAAATAGGATTTTATTTGAATTAACCATTTAACTCTATGCTTAATGAGGGCGACACACCCATGGTAAGAGGCCTAGCTTTTGTATGTATTGTTTTACATAGAATCAAATAACGTTAAAGTAGCAAAATGGTAAGGGGGCATTTCATTCAGTCATTTTGTTTAAATAGTCAAGCCCTGAAGTTTTTATTTTGGGGGAGAGAAATGAACAGAAAGCTGGAGGAACAACATTTTTCTCTCCACTTGGCATACCGCAGTGAAACCAAGTTTATCCAAATGAAAGCGGCATTTTAGTGGAACCACTAAATTACTGCTGTTAACGTTTTTGGGGACAATAGGCTTCGTCTGGCTGAGAGCAACGCTGCTCTTTCTCTCGCTGTAAAAACGTTTGAGCAAAAAATGTGCCCTGTCCACTCATTAGGCCAGCTTATAAATGTTACATTTTAGATGACTTTTTTAATGAAAGGTTGTAGACATTTATGCAGGGTAGGGTGATTATGTATTCACCTTATGGTGCAAGACAGCTTGCTCAGTCCGGTTGCTCATTCGTTTGTCTTCAACATATGAACATTCAAACGCGCTAAAATTCCTTCATTTGACCCGTGACGTGTTTCCGATAAAACATTTAAATGCAGTTGAGAATATACACATGGAAAAGTATTGATACGTCAACGTCTCAATCACAAAGTAGGTCTATAGGCCGACCTATAGCCAATGGTTTGACTCGGGACACTACGCCTTTTACTTGTATAAATTAAAAGTTGAAATAAAACTCTAAAAGTAGAGTAATAAGTCAGTAGCACTCCATTTTCAAACTCCAAAACGAAACTAATTTCACTAAGATAATGCATGTTGGATAGCTAGGTACGCAATGTGATAAATTGTCCTAAATGAATTAGCATGGAAAATTGCAAATTGATATAGGCTCGACCTGACACTAAGCCGCGCTAAATGTATTTTGCAGTCAACACAGCGAGTTTGTCTTTGTTTTGCGAAATGATTTAAATCAGAACGTACACACTCCTCAAGTAGAATTATAAAAGTATAATAATTATTATAATTATAATAATTGTCAGTAGTAAAGCTGTTGATAAACTTTATTGTTAATGTGGAATGTATAATCTACATTTATTTTTATCTGAAATCTAAATGTGTTAGGCTACATGAAAAATGTAAATATGAGATAATATAATCCAAACCAAATATTATTATCATAGCTAATAATAGTTATTATATGGTAGCCTAATGATAGAGCATTATTTACCTAAATTATCGCCAAAACATTGACGCCTTGCTTATAATTTTTATTCTTCACTCATTTAGGCTATTATTTTTAATAGCCAAATATTCAGGCTAGACGCACGACCAGAACATTGTTGATACATTGATTAAATGTATATTGTCTTGGGCCTAATATTAACGATCATTAATTAATAGCATTTTTATCCTTTAAAATATTACTATTATAATTAGGCTTTGAACCATTGTTGTTATTATCATTGTTATAAACGGACACCTAATACTTGTATTTGTAATGTTGGTAAAGTAGGCTAAAGCTGACTGAAAGGGTAAAGCTCATAATAAAAAGAGTAGGTGAACAAGTTGTACTCACTGTTTACGTGGTGCCTGTACCTCGCCTGGTTGGGTAGAAAGCTCTGTCCATTGATGATAAGTATTGAATCCAGGGCTGGACTTGGGGATGTTTCGGGGAGCAGAAGTCGGATATCCGTCACTCGGAGCTCGATGGTTCTTCTCCGCGCTTTACTTGAGTGTGATAGCAAAGCAGCTTGACAGATCGCGAGCGAGAGGACGATAGATAAGGCAGATAGAGGAAATACGCGCTGTGTGCTTGCTTGCGTGTTAGTTTGTGTGTGAAGGGGGTGGAGAGAGAGAGAGAGAGACCTCACTGTCGGAGCTCCTAGATTGAACCGCCTATAATGCGCTCGAGGGGATGGACGACAGGCAGCACAACTCATGATTCCACGTTTGTTCATTTATTCCTTGCTTTCCTGAAGATATGAAGTTAGAATGTTACTTTGTCTTTACTACCGGAGCCATAGATGGGCTAATCGAATAGCGGAAGCAGCAAGGTAACCAAATATCGGACCGTTGGTTATGCTAAAGATGATACGAGAGAGGGAGTAAACGGAGACTTTGTTTGACAGGGAGCGAGAGAGGAGGTATCAGATGCTATTACGAAATAAAGGAGGAGGTATCAGAAGCTATTATACTGTATATCCATTCAACATCAGTCATTGGCCTTTGTGACATTGCACATGGACGGCTTTCATGCTAATCAAAATGGAGCTCCTCACTTTTGAGCAGGTGATCCAAAAATATCTGGAACGTCAACAATTAACATGGCCGATCGATCACAATACCGGAGTGCAATCTGTCTCCTCTCAAATGTGAACTTTCAAGAGATCATTCTCACACATCATGTAGACTACAGTCAAACGCTTAACCTGGATGTTCTGCAATTTAAACAGAACAAAGATTGATAGCGTTTGCCTTGTGCGTAACCGCGTTATAATGTCCTCCTCGACGTGCAATACATATGCCTAAAACTCATGCAATATTTATGATTAAATGACTAACATAATTCAAATCAAATCCTATATCAAGACTATAGCAATCAGTTGAGTGTCGTAAATGTAAGGTTGGTTTCACTTACTTCCTATTAACTAACCCGAGTCAGATGAAATGTTTTTCTACTCTTGTTGAGGAAAAAAGTTCCCCGAGCAACTAGTAAATTAGTGTAACCGAAAGAATGTATCTCATGGATTCTCACCACACACACACACACACACACACACACACACACACACACACACACACACACACACACACACACACACACACACACACACACACACAGACACACACACACACACACACACACACACACACACACAGACACATACACACACACACACACACACACACACACACACAGACACCCACACACACGCACACACGCACACGCACACACACACACACACAGACACACACACAATTATGATATACTTAATTCACATGTACAGGGTATTGGCATATTCTATGCTGTATAGCCTGATAAAATAGTATAACATTTTCACAACGCCATGTGTTAAAAATATTTTGTTCCTCGACTATAAAAACAGCGTTCTAATTGCCAACACGTTTATAGGCTTACAACTGATACCTAGATAGTCTATATATAAGGTGTTAGGCATCGGCGTACATAACGTCTGTACAAACGAACAATCCCACTGTGTTGGCGGCATGTTAAATGACTGTAGTAAATTGGTCGTGGCCACAGGCTTTCTGTAACTAGGCCTACTGGACTATATTTCCTGTGAGTGCATGATATACATTATTTTTATTTGATTTATACGTTTAAATAATATTTCATTATAATGTTGTTCACGTTGTTATGAAATATTCCACTTTTTGTCAGGGGCATAACACGTTTTGTAGTCAACAAAATTGCATATCAATAAAACACCCAAGTTAACATATCAGTCAAAATACCAAACATGCAGCAATAAGTTACAGTCTAGACGTTGAGTAGTTATAGGTCTACAGTACGTGCAACAGGTTTTTAGACAAGCTGCACCAGGTCGTCGAAATTGTATGCAATACAATGTTTAAAGAATTACAAAATGGAGCTTTGTTTCTCACCTGAGTTAGATAATTACAACTTGCAGACTGAAATTTGACAGTCCATCGCCACAAGTAAGTCGGCCACCAACCAACCTAGTTGACGATGCTTTTTATTGGCTATGTTGACACTTGTATTAGTAGAATGAATATTCAAGAGAGACAGTGGGCCCCGAAATAGTGGGAGCATTTGCGACTGCCGTTCATATGACGTGAAAACAGCGCAACCCTACGGACATTTTATACAGTCAACAAAAAGCCTCAACTTTGCTTTTTACAGGTCTTCACAAACAATCATTATTCAGAACTATTCTCTTACCTTCAACAATCAACTATAAAGTAATGAATTTACATAATTTCGCCTCGTTTGATTTCTGTGGAGTTTAAACTAACCGGTATCTTGTTTTCTGTAGTTACCACGGTGAAATACATTCCGTAGACTATAACTAATGTGTAGCTGACATTTCGTTAATTGTAGCGTTGTTACTGATACTTTTTCGATTCCAGAATGTCTCAATAGGACAAATATACATTTTCACACAATTGCCAATAAGGGAATGGTGTCATTTATTAGACAAATAGTCTAAAGTAATCTAATTAACCAAATGTAAATTATTTTATTGGCTTAAAACATTAGTCTAAACTATATTCACAACAGTCGGTTAGTGATATAACCAAAACTATTCTTTATTTATAATTAGTCGCATCTTGACGCGTGAGCCGACAGCATTTGTTATTTTAATTCCGATTTTATTTTTGCCTATTTGTCAGGCCTATTTCGTTATTTCATTGTGGAAAACGGCATCTTTCCAATGAATGTGAATGAACAATGACCGTTGGTACATAATTAGCCTGTTTGCTGTCTCTGTTCAGCTATTTATTACATTCCACTCCTTGCCTCTCTCTCCTGTCATTTGTCTTGTGGCAGGGAGTGGAATGTTAGCTCAGAAGACTGGTACCCAGACTAGGACATAATGTCAGAGGGCACATTATTGTCTGTACTTACTGAACGACTTTACTGCAATAACTACAATTGTATGTTAGGCTATTAGCAACACCAGCAATCGGAGGAATAAGAATAATGGCTATCCTGATACTATGAAGAACAAAAGGAAGATGAAACATAACATAAAACAACAGCAATTGTTTTTCCAGACGAATAAAATATTGTTCAAAGGCCGTCAGGGAAATTAAAGTTGGAATTATATGCTACACAATTACTTGGTGTTCGACTTGTGATACCTTGAATACATTGGCATCATTTTAATTGCATAGTCGCAGAACGAAATTGAATGCAAATTATTATTTTAAAAAATGGGGGTATAGTCGACAAACATTCATAGGAATAAATTATTAAATTGTTTCAGGATTTGACAGAATCTGCTACAAAGGCATAAATGAAAAACCTGAAAAACCACCACATTCATCACATTATATTTCATGCATTTTCGTGGTGATACGAGACAATTGCAATGATAAGATCACGTGCCATGGGGTTTCAGAGGCTCCTCATCAGACAAGGAAAAAGGTGAGGAATCCGAAGAGTTATTTTCACCACAGGAATTTTGTTCCAACATATTACATTTCTGCAGCCACGACCCTAAGCCTCAAGACATTGGGCAACACACACAGTTTCGAAGGGAAAGTATGCTCGCTCTCTCACACACACACACACACACACACACACACACACACACACACACACACACACACACACACACACACACACACACACACACACACACACGCACACACACACACACACACACATTAAATAGTCATTAAAATACTAACATTTCGGTTGATTGATTTACCTGGTAAATAGTAAATCATGTAGCAGTCAGATAATACAAGGAGATAACCAGAGTAGTAGGTTAAATGACTTGGTGTGATAGCATGTATGATGTGCCTGTCTGGCATGACACACCTTCTGGGGACCTTGAAGAGTCATAACATTACCACATAGGTCCTCTACTGTTGGGTCAAAGGGAGGGGAGCTCATGTAGCCTCTTAGCTAATGCAAAACACATTGACGGCAGCACACGGGTCAGACAGACGCTAATTGGGCTAAAAGACCTTGCTTTGCCACTTGATCTGAAGGGTCTCGATGGTTAAGTCAACATAGGCAGTAACTGAGGCCAGTTTTCATTTCTTAGGCACTAAAATAATGTCATCTACAGACTCCAAGACCAAAACTCACTACAGCTTCTCTTTCCCCTCCCTTTGTCTTCATTTCATTTATCACATGGTCATATTACTGTAACATATTCCATCTTCATTTCATTTATCACATGGTCATATTACTGTAACATATTCCATCTTCATTTCATTTATCACATGGTCATATTACTGTAACATATTCCATCTTCATTTCATTTATCACATGGTCATATTACTGTAACATATTCCATCTTCATTTCATTTATCACATGGTCATATTACTGTAACATATTCCATCTTCATTCCATTTATCACATGGTCATATTACTGTAACATATTCCATCTTCATTTCATTTATCACATGGTCATATTACTGTAACATATTCCATCTTCATTTCATTTATCACATGGTCATATTACTGTAACATATTCCATGACTGCCACTGGTAGCTTTACACATGACCAAATCTCTAAATAATAGGGAAGCAGTTGATGGTGGTTATTTTGTGGCATAAAGGTCTGACTGAGAGGCTCATCGAGTGGCTTTTATCATCTGTCTACAATATACTGTATCTACTATCCTGTCTGTCTGTCTACAATATACTGTATCTACCATCCTGTCTGTCTGTCTACAATATACTGTATCTACCATCCTGTCTGTCTGTCTACAATATACTGTATCTACCATCCTGTCTGTCTGTCTGTCTGTCTGTCTGTCTGTCTGTCTGTCTGTCTGTCTGTCTGTCTGTCTGTCTGTCTGTCTGTCTGTCTGTCTGTCTGTCTGTCTGTCTGTCTGTCTGTCTACAATATACTGTATCTACCATCCTGTCTGTCTGTCTACAATATACTGTATCTACTATCCTGTCTGTCTGTCTACAATATACTGTATCTACCATCCTGTCTGTCTGTCTACAATATACTGTATCTACCATCCTGTCTGTCTGTCTGTCTACAATATACTGTATCTACCATCCTGTCTGTCTGTCTGTCTGTCTGTCTGTCTGTCTGTCTGTCTGTCTGTCTGTCTGTCTGTCTGTCTGTCTGTCTGTCTGTCTGTCTGTCTACAATATACTGTATCTACCATCCTGTCTGTCTGTCTACAATATACTGTATCTACCATCCTGTCTGTCTGTCTACAATATACTGTATCTACCATCCTGTCTGTCTGTCTACAATATACTGTATCTACCATCCTGTCTGTCTGTCTACAATATACTGTATCTACCATCCTGTCTGTCTGTCTACAAAATACTGTATCTACCATCCTGTCTGTCTGTCTACAATATACTGTATCTACCATCCTGTCTGTCTGTCTACAAAATACTGTATCTACCATCCTGTCTGTCTGTCTACAATATACTGTATCTACCATCCTGTCTGTCTGTCTACAATATACTGTATCTACCATCCTGTCTGTCTGTCTGTCTACAATATACTGTATCTACCATCCTGTCTGTCTGTCTACAATATACTGTATCTACCATCCTGTCTATCTACAATATACTGTATCTACCATCCTGTCTGTCTGTCTACAATATACTGTATCTACCATCCTGTCTGTCTGTCTGTCTGTCTGTCTGTCTGTCTGTCTGTCTGTCTGTCTGTCTGTCTGTCTGTCTGTCTGTCTGTCTACAATATACTGTATCTTCCATCCTGTCTCTGTCTGTCTGCCTGTCTGTCTGTCACCTGTCTGTATGTCTGTCTGCTACCTGTCTGTCTGTCAGAAATTAAAAATACTTAGACATAAATTATTTGAATGGGATGGTCCCGTTCGATGTCTGTGAATAAGAGGCTAGACCAATGTGAAAACAATCAGACTGTGAAGTGTAGCGTTTGATCCAGAGCTATATAATCATGTTAGTTACGGCATGGTAAACATAGCTGGGCTACAGTCACATTCATCTTATCTGTGCTCCAGGGATGAGCTGGACTTTGATCCCAAACCTCACGTTTGTTTGGAGACGCACTACCAGGATTTCTGCTCTGCACTGCAGACAACTAGAAGGTGCAACAGCATATGGAGCGCCAGCATATGGAGCCCAACCATATGGAGCCCCACCATATGGAGCTCCAGCATATGGAGCGCCACATTATGGAGCCCAAACGTATGGAGCCCCACCATATGGAGCCCCTGCATATGGAGCCCCACCATATTGAGCCCAATGGTAGCATGCATAGCCGCGGGAAGTATACAGTACCAGTCAAAAGTTTGGACCCACCTACTCATTCAAGGGTTTTTCTTTATTTTTACTATTTTCTTCTTTGTAGAATAATAGTGAAGATATCAAAACTATGAAATAACACATATGGAATTATGTAGTAACCAAAAAATTGTAAAACAAATCCAAATATATTTTATGTTTTAGATTCTTCAAAGTAGCCACCCTTTGCCTTGATGACAGCTTTGCACGCTCTTGGCATTCTCTCAACCAGCTTCATGAGGTAGTCACCTGGAATGCATTTCAATTAACAGGTGTGCCTCATTAAAAGTTCATTTGTGGAATTTATTTCCTTCTTAATGCGTTTGAGCCAATCAGTTGTCTTGTGACAAGGTAGGGGTGGTATCCAGAAGATAGCCCTATTTGGTAAAAAAACAAGTCCATATTATGGCAAGAACAGCTCAAATAAGCAAAGAGTAACGACAGTCCATTATTACTTTAAGACGTGAAGGTCAGTCAATCTGGAACATTTCAAGAACTATGAACGTTTTTTTTCAGGTGCAGTCGCAAAAACCATCAAGTGCAATGATGAAACTGGCTCTAATGAGGACCGCCACAGTTTCCTCTGGTGAGGATAAGTTCATTAGAGTTACCAGCCTGAGAAATTGCAGCCCAAATATATGCTTAACAGAGTTCAAGTAACAGATACATCTCAACATCAACTGTTCAGAGGAGACTGTGTGAATCAGGCCTTCATGGTCGAATTGCTGCAATGAAACGACTACTAAAGGACCCCAAGAAGAAGAGACTTGCTTGGGCCAAGAAACATGAGCAATGGACATTAGACCGGTGGAAATCTGTCCTTTGGTCTGATGAGTCCAAATTTGAGATTTTTGGTTCCAACTGCCATGTCTTTGTGAGATGCAGAGCAGGTGAATGGATGATCTCTACATGTATGGTCCCCACTGTGAAGCATGGAGGAGGAGGTGTGATCGTGTGGGGGTGCTTTGCTGGTGACACTGTTGTGATTTATTTAGAATTCAAGGCACACTTAACCAGCATGGCTACCACAGCATTCTGCAGCGATACGCCATCCCATCTGGTTTGCGCTTAGTGGGACTATAATTTGTTTTTCAACAGGATAATGACCCAACACACGTCCAGGCTGTGTAAGGGCTATTTGACCAGAAGGAGAGTGATGGAGTGCTGCATCACATGACCTGGCCTCCACAATCACCTGACTTCAACCCAATTGAGATGGTTTGGGATGAGTTGGATCACAGAGTGAAGGAAAAGCAGCCAAAAAGTGCTCAGCATATGTGGGAATTCCTTCAAGACTGTTGGGAAAGCATTCCAGGGGAAGCTGGTTGAGAGAATGCCGAGAGTGTGCAAAGCTGTCATTAAGGAAAAGGGTGGCTACTTTGAAGAATATTTAACACTTTTTTGCTTACTACATGATTCCATGTGTTATTTCATAGTTTTGATGTCTCCACTATTATTCTACAATGTAGAAAATAGTAAAAATAAAGAAAAACCCTTGAATGATTAGGTGTCCAAACTTTTGACTGGTACTGTATATATATATATACATACAATACCGTTGAAAAGTTAGGACTCACTTAGAAATGTCCTTGTTTTTGAAAGAAAATAACATTGTTTGTCCATTAAAATAACATCAACTTGATCAGAAATACAGTGTAGACATTGCTAATGCTGTAAATGACTATTGTAGCTGCAAATGGCAGATTTGTTATGGAATATCTGGGATACTAGCCTTCTAGGCAGAGTTCCTCTGTCCAGTGTCTGTGTTCTTTTGCCCATCGTAATCTTACATTTTTATTGGCCAGTCTGAGATATGGCCTAGAAGGCCAGCATCCCGGAGTCGCCTCTTCACTGTTGATGTTGAGACCGGTGTTTTGTGGGTACTATTTAATGATGCTGCCAGTTGAGGACTTCTGAGGCGTCTGTTGCTCAAACTAGACACTCTAATGTACTTGTCCTATTGCTCAGTTGTGCACCGGGGCCTCCCACTCCTCTTTCTATTCTGGTTAGAGACAGTTTGCATTTCTAAGTGACCCCAAACTTTTGAATGGTTGTGTATATATATTCAAAAAAATATTTTTCCACAAAAGTAGTATACTGGGCCCTTACCAGTATTAGCGGCCCGATATAGACGTCTGTAGCGTGGGCAAATGTTTTTTACAGCATCTCCACTTTGGCAATAAAGGTAGTTGTATAATTAAGAACAGTATCTTGCAAGATTCAATAGTTGGAATTGTTGCCCTGTCCCTTTCTCTGTGATGTCATTCTAATGAAATCCAGAAAGAACTAAACGCTGTACTCAAACATTTACATCAAAAGGTGCAACGTTACGGACAAAGACACAATACATACACATCAAATTAAATATTTTTCTTGATCAAACAGCATGGAAAACAACCACTTTTTGTGCAGTATTAATTGACCATCCTTCCAAACCACGTAATGTAAATGTACATGACTGTACTGTACATACGCTGGTCATCTAGGTTAGTACCTGCAGACTTTCTATTACCATGACGAACAACAATGACCAATACAGTAATTGAGTACATTGAGACTTCAATTGGTTTGTGGTGACAGTGTGTGATGGTGTGGCTCAGTTGGTACAGGATAGTGCTTGCGATGCTAGGGTTGTGGGTTCAATTCCCATGGGGGACCAGTATGAACATGTATGTGTTCCCTACTGTAAATTGTTCTGGATTAGAGAGTTTACTAAAATGTGAAGGGAATGAATAGACCATTTCAGTTTACACACAGAAATAGGTTGTTTTTCAAGAAACTAGAAAACATACTGTATGTCAAGCAAGTATTTTTATATTCCACAAGTATTACTAACTGTTTTGTACAGATAATTGTCAGACTCAAGTTACAAATGCTGGTTAACACTCAAATACATTTAGTTGAATTTTTTTCCACAAAAGTAGTGCATTGGGCCTTTATTAGCAGACCCCCCCCCCAAAAAAAAAAGACTTCCTGCGGCTATGGCAGCATGTTATGGAGGTAGTTGAGTCCATATATCTGAGAGAGTTGGTTGTGGGGGAGCGTCCTCTTTCCAGACAGTGTGTGTGAACTTGTGGATGAAGGAAGTTGTCCAGTCTCATTATGTCTCAGCAGATCTCACCTGTAAGGGACAACATCACACTTAACCTCTCTTACTGTTGGAATAACTACCCTTTGTCCTGCCTGCCTTCCTTTCTCTCTTTCATTCATCCCATCCTCCTCTCTGTGCAGAGCCAGGGCTCCTTAACAGCCAGAGAGCCTGTGTGTGTGTGTGTGTGTGTGTGTGTGTGTGTGTGTGTGTGTGTGTGTGTGTGTGTGTGTGTGTGTGTGTGTGTGTGTGTGTATGTTAGCCGTCTCTGCCTGCCCAGCTTCACACTAAGTGCCTCTGACAGCTAACCACACAGTTATTAACCCTGATCCAGGAGAGACAAGTCTGTGTGTATGCGTGTGCACACGCTTGCATGTCTATGTGTATATGCGTGCACAAGTTTGCGTGTGTTTGTGTGTGTGGGGTGGGGTGATTTAGGGCCCCCTCAAAGACGGCTTCCACCAGAACTCAAGGCAAACAATCTTTCTCTCCTTGCCTGTAACTGTAAATATTGACATGTTTACATTTGAAACTGAACTAATTGCATGAAAATGTAGTGCAATAGCATGAAACTGACTGAATAAACCCAAACAAGACACTCCTCTGGGTCTGTTTCACAACACCTGTCTCCACTATCCAACACCATACTTAGTACTGCCAATGCCAAACCAATTCATTAGGCCATAGACTAATACAAATAAATGGTGGTTATTGGAGACCAACTTATTTGTGAACTTAGAAAGACAATAGCAATGTCAGTCACTGTCCCAGGGGTTAAGTAAGTTTGTTAGCGAAGTGTGCTGGCTTGCCACCTCATCGCCATGGAGACCATGACTGATGTGGACTCTTTCAACCAACAGAAACCATGGAGACCAGAATGGAAAAATTACCTAATTTCCTTTTCAACTGATACATTTAGTGAACACATGATAGGAGGCTTTATACTGTGGAGATGCTGCCCCCTTGTGGCAGCTGCTGGAGGTGCAGGGTGACAGACAGGTGTCGCTGACAGACAGTGGCAAGACAGTTTAGTTACGTTTGAGTGCTGCGCTGTGGTTATTTAAAGTAGAGAATTGGACAAGGATTCCAACATTGAACAGTGAGGCTACCCATATACACACCAGCCACAAAAATGTGTTTACTGCAAGACTACTGCCTATTTCAATAGCTAGATGAATGTGCCTCTGTCAGTCTCACCAGGTCAGAGACAGGAAGTCAATCAGTCTAGAACCAGAATTCACCAGACTGATAGAGAGGTGTCCATGCAGTAGTTACAGTATCAGCTCTCTGGTGCTTCTCAACTCTCTGGCAAATATAGAGAATTATACCATGGCATTGTTGAATACTTGTTTCTGATTGTCTCGAAGGGCATTCTAGAGTGTGCATTATTTCCCTATAAGGCATGGTATATTTGCATGGTATAATTCAATGGCTTTAGTTCATTCTTACATGTTCTATGTTTGAGGTGCTTTTGAAAGCAAAAGTCGAATTGAAAGCATTTTTGGCATTGTTGAATTCGTTTTTCATAATGGCAAGCTAGGACTGATGGTTTAGTTAGCTGAACTAGTCTGTTTGTTTGGTTACCACGGCAACTATTGTAGCACTATAGTAAACTTGCTAGCTACTTTAGTGGATACTGAACACATTTCTACCAACAAATGAACACATTTCTAGCGGAAAATGAACACATTTCTAGCGGAAAATGAACACATTTCTAGCGGAAAATGTGATAAATTATATTCAAGGTATGAAAGGGATAATCAACTCGGGGCTCCATGCATTCTCCGGAAAGGAATGAAGACGTTACGGTGTGTGACGCGCAAGCTGAGTGGAACTGACCTTCCACAGAGTTGTATTATTTTCCATTATGCATAACCGCTCGTTGATTATCCCACCTTACTTATATTATTGTATTATTGTATTATTTTATTGTATTACTGTATTATATTACTTTATTGTATTATATTGTATTATTGTATTATTGTATTGTATTTTTGTATTGTTGTCTTGTAGTATTGTATTGTAGTATTGTACTATTTCATTGTATTGTTGTCTTGTATTATTGTCATGTAGTGTATTGTATAGTATTGCATTATTGTAATGTGTTGTATTATTGTATTGTGTTGTATTGTTGTACCATTGAATTGTATTTTTGTATTGTATTATTGAATTGTATTTTATTTTTGTATTGTATTATTGTTTTGTATTATTGTGTTGTATTATTGTATTATTTGATTGTATTATTGTACTATTTCATTTATGTATTGATGTATTCATTGATTGTATTATTGTCTTGTGTTATTGTGTTGTATTATTGTATTGTATTATCGTATTATATTATATTGTCTTATTGTATTGTAGTATTGTATTGTAGCATTATATTATTGTATTGTAGTATTGTATTGATATGTCTTATTGTATTGTAATGTTGTATTGTAGTGTTGTATTGTAGTGTTGTATTGCATCCATTCCACACACAAACAAACAGGCCCATAGAGGCCATGTGAACCCTCCCCTCATTGGGCGGGTACGACGGCTCTGTCACAACCCAGCAGTAGCCTAATGCTGTAATGATTGGTCATTGACTTGAATGACAGCTGCTTTCCAGCTTGATCATTGGATGAAACGGTGCAGCTATTGATTATGTTGGTATTTTGATAGAGAACAGAGGGAGTTGACTCAGCAGTTCTGTTCTCTCAATGTCCTGGAACGCAATAATCCAACTCATCTGGGATCTCACATTTTGGCAGAGGTCTTGGCTGTGGCACTGATATTGTTATTAATGTGTGTGTCACAGGAGGCAGCTGAGGGGAGGATGGCTCATAATAATGGCCAGAATGGAGTCAATGGAATGGAATCAACACCTGGAAACCATGTGTTGATGTATTTGATACCATTCCACTGATGCCGCTCCAGTCATTACCACGAACCCATCCTCCCCAATTATGGTGCCACCAACCTCCTGTGGTGAGTGTTTATTAAAAACCAAATGTGTGAAAAGTGATTTGGTGTGTGTGTCTGTCGGTTAGTGAGTGTCTTGATCTTTATAATATTGGCATGTGTGTGTATCTGTTTGTGTGTTTACCTCAGTGGGGTGGGGAGTTAGGGGGGGGGGGCTGTTCACAGGGTCAGTGCCCCCCCCCCGCGTGTTCAGTCAGTTCAGTCCTTTATGCCATATAATCCCCACTTGTCTTTTCTGGAAATGACATGAACAGCATTCGAATCACTGACTCAATTTTTGGATCTCATTTTCATGACAAAGCATTTGTAGCGGTTTGATAAAACAAAGGCCCAGCCTGGCCCGGCCCGGCTGGTATAAAAGGGAGGGGGAGCGGGTACGGGAACCAGCACCACCTCACACAGGGAGACTTGGGCAGTACTACAACCATGTCAAAGATGGGACGGGTGAGTATGGAACGACCGGAGGACAGGATAACGGCTTTAGCTGAAGGAGCACAGTGGCGTCACACACACACACACAGACACACACACACACACACCGGTGTTTGGAGGGGAACGCAAAAAATAAACATTGTCTAAAACATACTTAATACCTGCAAGGGGATTCTATGATTTGATTGCTTCAAAGGGTGACTTTTAAACTGAAGGACGGATGCAGTAGTCTATGTTTTGATGTTGTCAGATAGTGTGGGGAGCGGTTGCTGCATTCTGTCTGTTATAACTAAGTCATTGAGTATGTGTCAATTTAGTCAATGCTCATTTGAAATGAGTCTTCTTGAATTGACGATAGTCTTCAGGCAGTAGGCAGGGAGTTTATTCTCATGCTATGCCGTATGTTAGCTTCGATAATGTCATTGATCGTAGCATTGTTTGATACTGTTGATACAAACACCAGAACTACTATAGCTAAGGATGGTTCAACATTGGTCTGACCAATCGGAATCCATGCTTCAAGATAATTTTCGATCATGCGGACTGGGATATATTCTGGGTTGCCTCTGAGAATAACATTGGCGTATACACTGACTCTGTGACTGAGTTCACCAGGAGGTACATAGAGGATGTTGTTCCCACTGTCACTGGGTTCATCAGGAGGTGCATAGAGGATTTTTTCCCACTGTGACTGAGTTCACCAGGAGGTACATAGAGGATGTTGTTCCCACTGTGACTGAGTTCACCATGAGGTGCATAGAGGATGTTGTTCCCACTGTGACTGGGTTCATCAGGAGGTGCATAGAGGATGTTGTTCCCACTGTGACTGAGTTCACCAGGAGGTACATAGAGGATGTTGTTCCCACGGTGGGTTCACCAGGAGGTACATAGAGGATGTTGTTCCCACTGTGACTCGGTTCACCAGGAGGTACATAGAGGATGTTGTTCCCACTGTGACTGAGTTCATCAGGAGGTACATAGAGGATGTTGTTCCCACTGTGACTGAGTTCATCAGGAGGTACATAGAGGATGTTGTTCCCACTGTGACTGATTTCATCAGGAGGTGCATAGAGGATGTTGTTCCCACTGTGACTGAGTTCACCAGGAGGTACATAGAGGATGTTGTTCCCACTGTGACTGAGTTCATCAGGAGGTACATAGAGGATGTTGTTCCCACTGTGACTGAGTTCATCAGGAGGTACATAGAGGATGTTGTTCCCACTGTGACTGAGTTCACCAGGAGGTGCATAGAGGATGTTGTTCCCACTGTGACTGAGTTCACCAGGAGGTACATAGAGGATGTTGTTCCCACTGTGACTGAGTTCACCAGGAGGTGCATAGAGGATGTTGTTCCCACTGTGACTGAGTTCACCAGGAGGTACATAGAGGATGTTGTTCCCACGGTGGGTTCATCAGGAGGTACATAGAGGATGTTGTTCCCACTGTGACTGAGTTCACCAGGAGGTACATAGAGGATGTTGTTCCCACTGTGACTGAGTTCACCAGGAGGTACATAGAGGATGTTGTTCCCACTGTGACTGAGTTCACCAGGAGGTACATAGAGGATGTTGTTCCCACTGTGACTGAGTTCACCAGGAGGTACATAGAGGATGTTGTTCCCACTGTGACTGAGTTCACCAGGAGGTGCATAGAGGATGTTGTTCCCACGGTGACTGGGTTCATCAGGAAGTGTATAGAGGATGATGTTCCCACGGTGACAATTAGAACTTATCCAAACCAGAAACTGTGGATAGATGGCAGCATTCATGCAAAACTGAAAGCGCGAACCACCACATTTAACCACGGCAAGGTGACTGGGAACATGGACGAGTACAAACAGACCAGCTATGCCCGCCGTAAAGCAATCAAACAGGCGAGACAAAGTGGAGTCACAATTCACCAACTCAGACACGAGACGTATGTGACAGGGACTCCAGACAATCACAGATTATTATTATTGGTATTTTTTGTATTTTACCCCGTTTTTCTCCCCAATTTTGATCTTGTCTCATCGCTGCAACTCCCCAACGTGCTCGGGAGGCGAAGGTTGAGTCCTGCGTCCGTTTACGGACATATTCAATCTCTCCCTATCCCAGTTTGCTGTCCCCACTTGCTTCAAGATGTCCACCATTGTTCCTGTACCCAAGAAAGTGAAGGTAACTGGAACTAAATGACTATCGCCCCGTAGCACTCACTTCTGTCATCATGAAGTGCTTTGAGAGACTAGTTAAGGATCATATCACCTCCACCTTACCCAACACCCTAGATCCACTACAATTTGCATAGCACCCCAACAGATCCACAGATGATGCAATCGCCATCGCACTGCACACTGCCCTATCCCATCTGGACAAGAGTAATACCTATGTAAGAATGCTGTTCACCGACTACAGCTCAGCATTCAACACTATAGTACCCTCCAAGCGCATCACAAAGCTCAGGGCCTTGGGTCCGAACCCCGCCCTGTCCAACTGGGTCCTGGACTTCCTGACTGGCCAACCCCAGCTGGTGAAGGTAGGCAACAATACCTCCACTATGCTGATCCTCAACACTGGGGCCCCACAGGGGTGAATGCTCAGCCCCCTCTTGTACTCCTTGTTCACCCATGACTGCGTGGCCACGCACGTCTCCAACTCAATCACCAAGTTTGCAGATGACACAACAGTGGCAGACCTGATTACAAACAATGACGAGACAGCCTACAGGGAGGAGGTGAGGGCCCTGGCTGAGTGGTGCCAGAAAAATAACCTCTCCCTCAATGTCAACAAAATGAAGGAGCTGATCATGGACTTCAGGAAACTTCAGAGGGAGCACCCCCGTATCCACATCGACGGGCCGCAGTTGAGAAGGTAAAAATATTCAAGTTTTTCTGCATACACATCACTGACAACTGAAATAGTCCATCCACACAGACAGTGTGGTGAAGAAGGAGCAACAGCGCCTCTTCAAACTCAGGAGGCTGAAGAAATGTGGCTTGTCACCTAAGACCCTCACAAACTTTTACAGATGTACAATTGAGAGCATCCTGTCGGGCTGTATCACTGCCTGGTACGGCAACTGCACTGTCCACACCCGAAAGGCTCTCCAGAGGGTGGTGCGGTCAGCCCAACACATCACCGGGGCCACACTGCCTGCCCTTCAGGACATCTACAGCACCCGGTGTTACAGGAAGGCCAAGAACATCATCAAGGACCTCAGTCACCCGAGCCACGGCCTGTTCACCCCGCTACCATCCAGAAGGAGGACAGTACAGGTGCATCAAAGCTGGGACTGAGAGACTGATTAACAGCTTCTATCTCCAAGCCATCAGATTGTTAAACAGTCACCACTAGTCAGCCTCCGCTCTGTACCCTGCCCTGAACTTAGTCACTGTTACTAGCCGGCTACCACCCGGTACTCAACCCTGTACCTTAGAGACTGCTGCCCTATGTACATAGACATGGAACACTGGTCACTTTAATAATGGAACACTGGTCACTTTAATAATGTTCACATACTGTTTTTCCCACTTTATATGTATATACTGTATTCTAGTCAACTACTGCCGTACACATATTTTCTATTCATATACTGTCTATACACACCATAATGTATATATTTGCAATATATTCCGGACTCTGATATTGCTCGTTCTAATATTTTTACATTTGTATTATTTATTTGTATTTTTGGGATTTGCATGTATTGTTAGGAATTGCTGCACTGTTGGAGTCAGGAACATAAGCATTTCTCTACACCTGCGATAACAACTGCAAAACATGTCTACGTGACCAATGTGATCAGTAGTAAACACTAGTAGTACCCAGTTAGGATAACAGTCTTTTAATGGTTCCAAATGGACATTAGATTTAGCTCAAGGGGACAACAACATAGGTCAATCTGTTATCAGAATACAGTCTATTGTATTCTGTCTCTCCAGATCGTGTTCTACGAGGACAAGAACTACCAGGGCCGACGCTATGAGTGTGACAGCGACTGCACAGACTTCCATTCCTACCTGAGCCGCTGTAACTCCATCAGGGTGGAGAGTGGTGCCTGGGTGGTGTACGAGAGGCCCAACTACACCGGCTACCAGTATGTACTGACCAGGGAAGAGTACCCTGACTACCAGCGCTGGATGGGCCTCAACGACCACGTCTGCTCCTGCAAGATGGTTCACTTTGTAAGTGGATGAGCCATTATGGTAAAGAGGTGGTGTAGTTGTGTAGAAGAGAGAAAGGTATTTTCTGTGCCCCCTAGTCTAAAGTAGTGCCCAATGGGCCCTGGTCTAAAGTAGTGCCCAATGGGCCCTGGTCTAAAGTAGTGCACTAAACAGCGAATAGAGTTCCATTCGCACCTGAGTCAGTGTGCATCAAACTTGTAGATGTGTTTTTTGACTCTAGGGGAATTGTATATATTCTTATTTAGATAATGTTATATATATATTGTTATATAGATAGAGTTACATGAATACTGTGTATCTGTTCTAGAAATACACAAATATACAGTATGTATTTTCCAGTTGTTTTTGTCTTAATCAGAGATAATTACAAGGAGTTATGAAATATCAATGTAATGTAGCAGGAAGTTAGATTAGACGTACCCAGCATGCAGCTGGTGTAACATTCAGTATTAATGTAGCAGTAACATAGACTAGACTTACCCAGCATGCAGCCGGTGTAACATTCAGTATTAATGTAGCAGTAATATAGACTAGACTTACCCAGCATGCAGCTGGTGTAACATTCAGTATTAATGTAGCAGTAACATAGACTAGACTTACCCAGCATGCAGCTGGTGTAACATTCAGTATTAATGTAGCAGTAACATAGACTAGACTTACCCAGCATGCAGCTGGTGTAACATTCAGTATTAATGTAGCAGTAACATAGACTAGACTTACCCAGCATGCAGCTGGTGTAACATTCAGTATTAATGTAGCAGTAACATAGACTCAACTTACCCAGCATGCAGCCGGTGTAACATTCAGTATTAATGTATCAGTAACATAGACTCAACTTACCCAGCATGCAGCTGGTGTAACATTCAGTATTAATGTAGCAGTAACATAGACTAGACTTACCCAGCATGCAGCTGGTGTAACATTCAGTATTAATGTAGCAGTAACATAGACTAGACTTACCCAGCATGCAGCTGGTGTAACATTCAGTATTAATGTAGCAGTAACATAGACTAGACTTACCCAGCATGCAGCTGGTGTAACATTCAGTATTAATGTAGCAGTAACATAGACTAGACTTACCCAGCATGCAGCTGGTGTAACATTCAGTATTAATGTAGCAGTAACATAGACTAGACTTACCCAGCATGCAGCTGGTGTAACATTCAGTATTTAAATCCTGTTGATCATCTTGAATTGTAGAGATCTGAGAATGAGATCCAGAATATGTCTGATGTCTTTCTATATCCCTGCTTCCTTCCGTTTGACCTATCCTGCCCTCCCCTCTGTACTGATGCCCCCACCTTACCCCCCTCCTCCAGGCTAGCGGTATCCCCTACAAGCTGCAGCTGTATGGGAAGGGAGACTTGGCAGGCCAGGCGTTCGAGGCCACCGAGGACTGCCCCTCCATGCTGGAGAAGTTCCACTGGCGCGAGGTGCACTCCTGCAAGGTGCTGGGCGGCTGGTGGGTCTTCTACGAGCACCCCAACTACAAGGGCCGTCAGTATCTCCTGGAGAAGGGCGAGTACCGCAAGCCCACGGACTGGGGCGCGGTGTGTCCCAACGTCCAGTCCTTCAGACGCCTCACTGAGTAACCAGGGTCTAGAGTTGTCCCCCTCTCGCCCAACCAATCCGATCCCTCCTGCCCAATGCTCGATCAAGTCATCTCCTACCATTCTCAACACCAACCAATGGGCACCCAAGAGATGGGCCTAACACTGAGCCACGGCCACCAGCTAAAATAAAACCCTGACTGGCAAGCAGCTGACCAGTTGTGTTTTTATTGTGTGTTTGGTGTCTGACAATGTGTAATACAGCCAACAACCAATGGACAAGATCCTCTCTGCAGTCACTCTGCGTCAAACCAATTAGAGCCTAAACTGTAAAACAAGACGTTTATATTTTTGATGTGTTTCATTTAATCATAGCCAGTGATAGATATGGTATAACAATAACTGGTCAGTTCATAACATTTCATATTAGGAAAAAATACATGTGGTAATAATAACTTACTTCATGTTATCTTAGTATTAAATAAACAGTAACCCAGGGCAGCCGTGGGCATGTGCCTCATGCAGTGATATGAGGGGTGTCATGCCAGCCATGCCAGGATGCCAGTCTCGTCATGCCAGTCCTGTGTTGGTGAATCCTTTCTCTCAGACAGTGGTCCTCTCCTCGTCGATGAAGCTGAGCTGAACAGGGCTAGTCGGGGTCATCTCTGCCCCTATAGAAGCCGGGTGAGGATGGGGCAGGGGGATGGGTGTCAGACCCCCGGAAGGTGTCTGGAAGTGGCAATCCAGGTGTCTCCTCTCCCCCCCTACCTCCCCCCCTACCTCCCCTATCTCTGTATCTTCCAACAGCAGTAAGTTGGTGTTGGAAGGAGTTTTGGGAGGTGGAGGGGTGGAGCTACTGAGAGTCTCACTGGTGGGCGGAGTCAGGGCAGCCATAAGGGAGGAGAGGATGGACTGGGAAGAGCCTTGGAGGAGGAGGGGCTGGAGGAGGGGCTTGAGCAGCCGTGTCATTTCCTGGAGGTCCTGGCTGACCTGTGACACTTGCAGGGATAGGCTAGTCATCTGGGAAGGGGGCAGGACATGGGCAGGGAGAGAGTAGGGCATAGGGCAGGGAGAAGGGGAGAGGGAGGAACAAATAAGGCAAAGTTAAGAATTGCCATTAAAATCCAGTCTAGGAATGGCAGTTATTCCTCAGTGGTGCTGCCGTATGCCACTCACCTCTTCTGTCAGTTTAGTAATAGTCTGTACGGTCTCTGCATCCTCCTGCATTCCTGTAGACAGACACAGAGAGAGAGAGAGAGAGAGAGAGAGAGAGAGAGAGAGAGAAAATAGGAGAGGGGGAAACCTAGGTAGTTGCACAACTGAATGCATTCAACTGAAATGTGTCTTCCACATTTAACCCAACCCCTCTGAATCAGAGAGATGCGGGGGGCTGCCTTAATCGACGTCCATGTCATCGGCGGTGGGAGAGAGAGAGCTCATGCAGGAAAGAGAGCAAATAAGTTCTAAAGAGTTATAAAACCCACTTAGCAGCACATTGAAATATCCCAGAACAGTTGTGTGTGCTCATCTAGATTAAAGGATATCACTATGCATAGCAATGCTGTACAGTATTGTGTTTAGGAGGTTATGAATGTGGCCTACCTGGACTAGAGCTGGGTGGGATGTTCTGGGTCACACTGGGGCTGAAGTCAAACTTCTGGCCCAAACTACTAACACTGTCTGTCTCAGTGCCATCCACAAACCTAGAGATACAGAGAGAGAGAGAGAGAGGGAGAGAGAGAGAGAGAGAGAGAGAGAGGGAGAGAGGGAGCGAGAGAGAGAGAGAGAGAGAGAGAGAGAGATGGGGTGAAAGAGAGAGAGAGAGAGAGAGAGAGAGAGAGAGAGAGAGAGAGAGAGAGAAACAGACATGTATATCAGTTTGTATTGTGGCCACCAGATGGCAGAAGAACACCAATGAACTGTTGATCCTGATATAAACAGTGATCTGAACACAACATAAATGAATGGATCTGCACAACGTGCTCTGTGCTAAGCTGTGAAATAGGCTCTAAGCACTATCAGCCAGATGATGAGGTAGTAAACAAAGTGGCCATTGTCCCTCTGTGACCTGGCATCATTCTGAAACACTCCCCCACTCTGACTGGTAGAGACAATCTGGAATAGCCTAGAATAAGGTTGTGGAATAATCGCCTATAATCCTATATTTCCTTTATTTGATCCTATAGTACGTCTTCATAGCTCATTCAGTAGCCTGTGGTACGAGAACCGTAGTCAATTTCAATAGTCATAATAAAAGTTGCACTGGATGCTGATGTCATCAAAACCATCACAGATTGACTGACAAACAGTCCGTCTGTTAAAGCGCTCCCCCCAGCACATGCCCCCTTGCAACGGAGGGTTCCTACCTGGGACTGAGGTCCAGAGGGGCGCATCTGAAGCTCACCACAGGAATCTGGAGAGTGGTGGGGCGGGAGGGGCTACGCAGGGGCGAGCGCAGCCCCCATCCCAGACCCAGAGGGGAACGGGGCATTTTGGGGAGGGGCGAGTGTTGAGCCTCCTCAGACCCCTCCTCGTCCTCTTTGATTGAGGAAAGCTTCTTCACAAAACCACCGTTAGTCACCCAGTCCATCTGTGTTTGTGTGAGAGAGAGAGAGAGAGAGAGAGAGAGAGAGATGGGGAGGGGGTAGAAGAGGGAGAGAAAAGTGGAAGGATTGAGTGTTGATGTTTAAGTTTGATCAGCAGAGGACTCATTGATTTAACATAAAGACTAGCATTGAAAACACTGCTGCATTCCAGGTATCATCATAAATACACTTCCATTCACAATACTATCAAGATAAATACACTTCCATTCACAATACTATCAAGATAAATACACTTCCATTCACAATACTAGGATATCAAGATAAATACACTTCCATTCACAATACTATCAAGATAAATACACTTCCATTCACAATACTATCAAGATAAATACACTTCCATTCACAATACTATCAAGATAAATACACTTCCATTCACAATACTATCAAGATAAATACACTTCCATTCACAATACTATCAAGATAAATACACTTCCATTCACAATACTATCAAGATAAATACACTACCATTCACAACACTATCAAGATAAATACACTACCATTCACAATACTAGGATATCAAGATAAGTACACTACCATTCACAACACTATCAAGATAAATACACTACCATTCACAATACTATCAAGATAAATACACTACCATTCACAACACTATCAAGATAAATACACTTCCATTCACAATACTAGGATATCAAGATAAATACACTTCCATTCACAATACTAGGATATCAAGATAAATACACTACCATTCACAATACTAGGATATCAAGATAAATACACTACCATTCACAACACTATCAAGATAAATACACTTCCATTCACAATACTATCAAGATAAATACACTACCATTCACAATACTATCAAGATAAATACACTTCCATTCACAATACTAGGATATCAAGATAAATACACTACCATTCACAATACTAGGATATCAAGATAAATACACTTCCATTCGCAACATGAAGACACAATACTGCTAAATGACTGCTGCACTATGATATTTCAGAATTATATTTTACATGAGGATAATGCACGTTATATAAGACAAATTAACATTCACAATACTGACATATGAAGACAAACACTATTCACAATGACACTACTGTAAGAAGCCTAATATCCTTTATAATAGGAATCCTAGTCGTGCAAAACCAGGACTGTTCTGCTCTCTCTGTTTCATTTCCTTATTTATTCTGTCCCCCCCACCTCTATCTTTAATAAAAAATTAATCCTGCATCGGAGGGAGACAAGATCCTTTTGATGTACTGTAATTAGCTTATTAATTCTTCATCGGGTAACTGTGAACGCATCTGTCTCCCTCTCCCTCCAACCCCCTCTCTCCCATTTTCCTTTCATCTGAACCTCTCTCTCCCTCCCCCTTGTTCACCCCCTCCTCCACCTCTTGTTTACTTTCCTCTCCTCCTCTTCTCTCTATACCAGCCCAACGTCCCCATAGTAGAGACCTATATTTAGATCAGAGGGTCTCTCCTCCTCTTCTCTCTATACCAGCCCAACGTCCCCATAGTAGAGACCTATATTTAGATCAGAGGGTCTCTCCTCTCCTCCTCTTCTCTCTATACCAGCCAACGTCCCCATAGTAGAGACCTATATTTAGATCAGAGGGTCTCTCCTCCTCTTCTCTCTATACCAGCCCAACGTCCCCATAGTAGAGACCTATATTTAGATCAGAGGGTCTCTCCTCTCCTCCTCTTCTCTCTATACCAGCCCGACGTCCCCATAGTAGAGACCTATATTTAGATCAGAGGGTCTCTCCTCCTCTTCTCTCTATACCAGCCCAACGTCCCCATAGTAGAGACCTATATTTAGATCAGAGGGTCTCTCCTCTCCTCCTCTTCTCTCTATACCAGCCCGACGTCCCCATAGTAGAGACCTATATTTAGATCAGAGGGTCTCTCCTCTCCTCCTCTTCTCTCTATACCAGCCCAACGTCCCCATAGTAGAGACCTATATTTAGATCAGAGGGTCTCTCCTCCTCTTCTCTCTATACCAGCCCAACGTCCCCATAGTAGAGACCTATATTTAGATCAGAGGGTCTCACCTCCTCTTCTCTCTATACCAGCCCAACGTCCCCATAGTAGAGACCTATATTTAGATCAGAGGGTCTCTCCTCCTCTTCTCTCTATACCAGCCCAACGTCCCCATAGTAGAGACCTATATTTAGATCAGAGGGTCTCTCCTCCTCTTCTCTCTATACCAGCCCAACGTCCCCATAGTAGAGACCTATATTTAGATCAGAGGGTCTCTCCTCTCCTCCTCTTCTCTCTATACCAGCCCAACGTCCCCATAGTAGAGACCTATATTTAGATCAGAGGGTCTCTCCTCTCCTCCTCTTCTCTCTTATACCAGCCCAACGTCCCCATAGTAGAGACCTATATTTAGATCAGAGGGTCTCTCCTCCTCTTCTCTCTATACCAGCCCAACGTCCCCATAGTAGAGACCTATATTTAGATCAGAGGGTCTCTCCTCCTCTTCTCTCTATACCAGCCCAACGTCCCCATAGTAGAGACCTATATTTAGATCAGAGGGTCTCTCCTCCTCTTCTCTCTATACCAGCCCAACGTCCCCATAGTAGAGACCTATATTTAGATCAGAGGGTCTCTCCTCTCCTCCTCTTCTCTCTATACCAGCCCAACGTCCCCATAGTAGAGACCTATATTTAGATCAGAGGGTCTCTCCTCCTCTTCTCTCTATACCAGGCCCGAACGTCCCCATAGTAGAGACCTTATTTAGATCAGAGGGTTCTCTCCTCTCCTCCTCTTCTCTCTATACCAGCCCAACGTCCCCATAGTAGAGACCTATATTTAGATCAGAGGGTCTCTCCTCTCCTCCTCTTCTCTCTATACCAGCCCAACGTCCCCATAGTAGAGACCTATATTTAGATCAGAGGGTCTCTCCTCCTCTTCTCTCTATACCAGCCCAACGTCCCCATAGTAGAGACCTATATTTAGATCAGAGGGCTCTCCTCTCCTCCTCTTCTCTCTATACCAGCCCAACGTCCCCCATAGTAGAGACCTATATTTAGATCAGAGGGCTCTCTCCTCCTCCTCTTCTCTCTATACCAGCCCGACGTCCCCATAGTAGAGACCTATATTTAGATCAGAGTGTCTCTCCTCTCCTCTTCTCTCTCTATACCAGCCCAACGTCCCCATAGTAGAGACCTATATTTAGATCAGAGGGTCTCTCCTCTCCTCCTCTTCTCTCTATACCAGCCCAACGTCCCCATAGTAGAGACCTATATTTAGATCAGAGGGTCTCTCCTCCTCTTCTCTCTATACCAGCCCAACGTCCCCATAGTAGAGACCTATATTTAGATCAGAGGGTCTCTCCTCTCCTCCTCTTCTCTCTATACCAGCCCAACGTCCCCCATAGTAGAGACCTATATTTAGATCAGAGGGTCTCTCCTCCTCTTCTCTCTATACCAGCCCAACGTCCCCATAGTAGAGACCTATATTTAGATCAGAGGGTCTCTCCTCCTCTTCTCTCTATACCAGCCCAACGTCCCCATAGTAGAGACCTATATTTAGATCAGAGGGTCTCTCCTCTTCTCTCTATACCAGCCCAACGTCCCCATAGTAGAGACCTATATTTAGATCAGAGGGTCTCTCCTCCTCTTCTCTCTATACCAGCCCAACGTCCCCATAGTAGAGACCTATATTTAGATCAGAGGGTCTCTCCTCTCCTCCTCTTCTCTCTATACCAGCCCAACGTCCCCATAGTAGAGACCTATATTTAGATCAGAGGGTCTCTCCTCCTCTTCTCTCTATACCAGCCCAACGTCCCCATAGTAGAGACCTATATTTAGATCAGAGGGTCACTCCCTCCTCTTCTCTCTATACCAGCCCAACGTCCCCATAGTAGAGACCTATATTTAGATCAGAGGGTCTCTCCTCCTCTTCTCTCTATACCAGCCCGACGTCCCCATAGTAGAGACCTATATTTAGATCAGAGGGTCTCTCCTCTCCTCCTCTTCTCTCTATACCAACCCAACGTCCCCATAGTAGAGACCTATATTTAGATCAGAGGGTCTCTCCTCCTCTTCTATCTATACCAGCCCGACGTCCCCATAGTAGAGACCTATATTTAGATCAGAGGGTCTCTCCTCCTCTTCTCTCTATACCAGCCCAACGTCCCCATAGTAGAGACCTATATTTAGATCAGAGGGTCTCTCCTCCTCTTCTCTCTATACCAGCCCAACGTCCCCATAGTAGAGACCTATATTTAGACCAGAGAGTCTCTCCTCCTCTTCTCTCTATACCAGCCCAACGTCCCCATAGTAGAGACCTATATTTAGATCAGAGGGTCTCTCCTCCTCTTCTCTCTATACCAGCCCAACGTCCCCATAGTAGAGACCTATATTTAGATCAGAGGGTCTCTCCTCCTCTTCTCTCTATACCAGCCCAACGTCCCCATAGTAGAGATCTAGATTTAGATCAGAGGGTCTCTCCTCCTCTTCTCTCTATACCAGCCCAACGTCCCCATAGTAGAGACCTATATTTAGATCAGAGGGTCTCTCCTCTCCTCCTCTTCTCTCTCTATACCAGCCCAACGTCCCCATAGTAGAGACCTATATTTAGATCAGAGGGTCTCTCCTCCTCTTCTCTCTATACCAGCCCAACGTCCCCATAGTAGAGACCTATATTTAGATCAGAGGGTCTCTCCTCTCCTCCTCTTCTCTCTATACCAGCCCAACGTCCCCATAGTAGAGACCTATATTTAGATCAGAGGGTCTCTCCTCTCCTCCTCTTCTCTCTATACCAGCCCAACGTCCCCATAGTAGAGACCTATATTTAGATCAGAGGGTCTCTCCTCTCCTCCTCTCTCTCTATACCAGCCCAACGTCCCCATAGTAGAGACCTATATTTAGATCAGAGGGTCTCCTCTCCTCCTCTTCTCTCTATACCAGCCCAACGTCCCCATAGTAGAGACCTATATTTAGATCAGAGGGTCTCTCCTCCCCTCCTCTTCTCTCTATACCAGCCCAACGTCCCCATAGTAGAGACCTATATTTAGATCAGAGGGTCTCTCCTCCTCTTCTCTCTATACCAGCCCAACGTCCCCATAGTAGAGACCTATATTTAGATCAGAGGGTCTCTCCTCCTCTTCTCTCTATACCAGCCCAACGTCCCCATAGTAGAGACCTATATTTAGATCAGAGGGTCTCTCCTCCTCTTCTCTCTATACCAGCCCAACGTCCCCATAGTAGAGACCTATATTTAGATCAGAGGGTCTCTCCTCCTCTTCTCTCTATACCAGCCCAACGTCCCCATAGTAGAGACCTATATTTAGATCAGAGGGTCTCTCCTCCTCTTCTCTCTATACCAGCCCAACGTCCCCCATAGTAGAGACCTATATTTAGATCAGAGGGTCTCTCCTCTCCTCCTCTTCTCTCTATACCAGCCCAACGTCCCCCATAGTAGAGACCTATATTTAGATCAGAGGGTCTCTCCTCCTCTTCTCTCTATACCAGCCCGACGTCCCCATAGTAGAGACCTATATTTAGATCAGAGGGTCTCTCCTCTCCTCCTCTTCTCTCTATACCAGCCCAACGTCCCCATAGTAGAGACCTATATTTAGATCAGAGGGTCTCTCCTCTCCTCCTCTTCTCTCTATACCAGCCCAACGTCCCCATAGTAGAGACCTATATTTAGATCAGAGGGTCTCTCCTCCTCTTCTCTCTATACCAGCCCAACGTCCCCATAGTAGAGACCTATATTTAGATCAGAGGGTCTCTCCTCTCTCCTCTTCTCTCTATACCAGCCCAACGTCCCCCATAGTAGAGACCTATATTTAGATCAGAGGGTCTCTCCTCCTCTTCTCTCTATACCAGCCCGACGTCCCCATAGTAGAGACCTATATTTAGATCAGAGTGTCTCTCCTCTCCTCCTCTTCTCTCTATACCAGCCCAACGTCCCCATAGTAGAGACCTATATTTAGATCAGAGGGTCTCTCCTCTCCTCCTCTTCTCTCTATACCAGCCCAACGTCCCCATAGTAGAGACCTATATTTAGATCAGAGGGTCTCTCCTCCTCTTCTCTCTATACCAGCCCAACGTCCCCATAGTAGAGACCTATATTTAGATCAGAGGGTCTCTCCTCTCCTCCTCTTCTCTCTATACCAGCCCAACGTCCCCATAGTAGAGACCTATATTTAGATCAGAGGGTCTCTCCTCCTCTTCTCTCTATACCAGCCCAACGTCCCCATAGTAGAGACCTATATTTAGATCAGAGGGTCTCTCCTCCTCTTCTCTCTATACCAGCCCAACGTCCCCATAGTAGAGACCTATATTTAGATCAGAGGGTCTCTCCTCCTCTTCTCTCTATACCAGCCCGACGTCCCCATAGTAGAGACCTATATTTAGATCAGAGGGTCTCTCCTCTCCTCCTCTTCTCTCTATACCAACCCAACGTCCCCATAGTAGAGACCTATATTTAGATCAGAGGGTCTCTCCTCCTCTTCTATCTATACCAGCCCGACGTCCCCATAGTAGAGACCTATATTTAGATCAGAGGGTCTCTCCTCCTCTTCTCTCTATACCAGCCCAACGTCCCCATAGTAGAGACCTATATTTAGATCAGAGGGTCTCTCCTCCTCTTCTCTCTATACCAGCCCAACGTCCCCATAGTAGAGACCTATATTTAGACCAGAGAGTCTCTCCTCCTCTTCTCTCTATACCAGCCCAACGTCCCCATAGTAGAGACCTATATTTAGATCAGAGGGTCTCTCCTCCTCTTCTCTCTATACCAGCCCAACGTCCCCATAGTAGAGACCTATATTTAGATCAGAGGGTCTCTCCTCCTCTTCTCTCTATACCAGCCCAACGTCCCCATAGT